>NW_022639593.1:197575-215555 GCF_010583005.1 Odontomachus brunneus
TATATATATATATATATATATATATATATATATATATAATGTATAACTAAAGAATTGACTTTCAGCAATCATTGGTACCTTCGATTCCTGGTATTAGATTAAAAGCGACACGCTAAACCTTCCCACAGATCAAAAGAAATGATTAAGAGAAGATTATGCATGTAAACAATTTAGGAAATATAAGCTTAAAAAGAGGAAGCGTCCAGTCAACAAATATGAAGCACAGCAGAGTGAATACGAGAATAGGAGCAAATAAATACGAGTACTTCTGCATAAAATTAATATACGAAGATTTAGGCAAGTACATATAATTAAGGTACGATGTTAGTAAAGTACTTTATTGAAACTTTATTGTTGTCTTGGTGAATATATATAAAATAATAATGAAACAGCGTTATTTGGAAAATTGCATCAAAACAACATGATTAATTACGTGGAATTAATATTATAGAAATAGAGAGCTGCATATAAAGCAACATGTGTTTTAACGAAGAAAAGAGGCTTTGTTAAAAATAATGTAGAGTATGAACGTATCGATGAGCTTAAATGCCTATTAATTCGCCGCTTTTGACGATAGTGATAGTATCAACTTAACGGGGTACATGACATTAGAGTTAACTGAGGAGGCAAAATCTCGTAAAAAAGACTAAAGGGAAGATATGTATCTTCATAAAGTCAATAACGTAATCAGCAGAAAAGTTCAAATATTAAGCGGTTTTTGAGCCGCTCAGGCCTATGTAGTCCCTTAATGCGTTGCAAAATGCGTTTGCTTCATTAATTATTAGATTACTTCAATCAAACTTTTCTGTCTGTCTATACACAGAAAAATATATACTGCATTTAAATAAACGTTTCAAGTATATTATAAGTTTATATATTTGCAAATCTTTCACATAAGTTTATCATAAGTATCATATTTATTCTAGTAAGTCTAGCATTTTAATTAAGAATATTAAATTAAAAAAAAAATTTGTTTCTTGTTTATTGTACAAACTGTATAATATTAAACAATATAATGTCAAACTAATTTCATCTTTCATAATCTTCTATAATATTTTTATAAAGAAAATAATTTCCTTTTTAAATATATTTTAATGAGCTTTTCTAAAATCTTTGATAAGCCTATCTAAAACTATTATTGAGAAATTATTTATGTTGGAAATAATAAGTATTATTCTTAATGCTTATTATTTAAAAGAAAGCAAGTAAACTGAATAATCAATTTTTTGTAGTAAGACAATATTTTTGTCTGTGTGTAGTATTAAAGCAATGCATGGCATACATATAATTCAATATGGAAATTTTTTTGCACGCGTTTTAAAGCTAGTGAGAAAGTTCCGCATTTTTTTGGAAAGAATTACTTTTTTATTAGTTTTATTCTTTTTTTTAAAGAGAAAAGAAATTTAGAAATTCCACATATTTTCTCAAAAATTTTTTTATACTGTAAATATAGCAAGTCTTCTAGCCGAACATTCTAACCAAGCAAGACTATTATGGCGCTTCTTCAATTAATGAATGTTTGTGTCTTCAGGAAAAATTCCTTGCGTGCACCCGACAAGAAACTGTGAGGTCTTTCGCAATTATCTTGACAGTTGTATTAAAACGAGCGTGCATGAGCAATGTGTATGGAGTATACAAGGACAGTATATAATTTGTATCTTTAAAAATTCACACTTTACTCCAATTTCCTTTTCGTAAGATATATCTAGTCAAAACAAAGCAGCAGATGGAACGTGCTCGCATTTTGGCATACAACAGATCTTCATTCGTTACCACAAACAGCGATTAACAGCTTGTAACAGCGACAAACAGCGATTTCCCAAAATCGCGAAAGCTATCACCCTATTTCGCCGCTCGATTATTCGATTACTTATAATTTTCTCAAACATCGAGAAAGAGAGAGGGAGAGAACGGGGCAGAAAAAGGGAAAAAATGTTGCAAAACTACCGTCGGCGCGGATCACGGGCTGCCTACATGCAGCCGAATGCTCAACGATACACGTGCGCGCCGGTGTGCGTCGGTGTCGGTGAGCCCACGGGAACTCTCAGGTACATAGAAACGAGCCTCTCACGTTCACTAATACGTTTTCTTATTTGTAGTGTTTAGAAAGTCAACGGCAACGAGAACACCGTCGTCGTCGTCGTCATTATCGGGGGAGGTACACCTTGGTACCAGAAGGTGGTAAGCAGCCAAAGGAAGGTGCACGCCGGGTTTAGGTGGGGGCATCTCTAAGCTAGCAGTGTCAGCGTTTCCTCGACGCTCATTGCTCGTCGACTCGTCGAGCCATCTACACCGGGTGTACCGGAGCAGCAAGAGGATTTCAAGTTCGTCCATCGGGAGCCGACCCAGGAAGAGGAACAGAATCGCGGCAAGGAGGTGGGAGAGAGAAACGAGACGACACACCGACGTTCCCGGGCTCGACCGATCGCTTTTGTGCTACGTGGACCTGGTCGGAAGTAGAAGATCGCGCAGGACGAAGAGGAGATGGAGAAAGAACAGCCAGACTCTTTGGCGACGGTCGCCGTCGTCTCGGACAAGATACCGCAGACCCACAGCCACTACGCACCCAGTGAGGTCTATTCTTCCACTGAGCCGCCACCGGTGAGCTTTTTTTTAAAGATTCACTTAAATTGGGGAAAATGTTCAATATACACAAAAAAATATTACTCTACTGCTAGGAAAACCGATTACTGAGTTTATTTTTTTTTAGTGATATTGATCTCCAACAAAGAATATATTTTTATAATAACATACTGAGAACAAAAATATTCGACAATTTATTTGTGTGTGTGCATATGTATGTGAGTGGAATAAAAATTTATTTCCCATAAATAAATTTTTAAATGTGTTTTCTCAGTACAGTCTTCAAATATACTCGTAGTGAATTTCAAAAAAGTTCATTATTATATACTCGAAAGAAGAATCTTATGTTTTTTCACAAGAATATTATAATACTTTGTCGAAGAGAAAGTTGGTTCGATTCTATATAGTAGGTAAGTTTAATTTTTATTTTCATTTATTTTTATATTCTTAATTGAGATATTAAACTTATTAGGATTTAAAATATATTTCGAATAAATTTGATGCTTATGATGAGCAGATATATAAATTTATGAAATACTTAAAATGAGTTTGTTTTGAAATGAAAAGTTTTCTTAAAAGCAGTATGTATTTTTTTGTGTAGTTTGTACTCGTTAGCTGGCGCTCATGCCCGGATTTTATTAAATATTAAGATGGGGAGATTTATCACTTATTTATTAGGGTAAAGTGGACACTCTAAGATTTGGAAGACTTTAAGAAAATTAATTAATAAATAAAATTAATAGATTAATGAATAAAAAAAATATACTAATTTTAGTTATCATTTATTAAATTTTACGAAATAATCAACAAAACTTTTAAACATTTGGTAGTTTTAACGTTTAAAAATATAGGTAAATATAGTTAATTTAATTAAAAATATAGGTAAATATAGAAATATCCGTTTTGCTCTGATATAAATAAGTTTTTTTTTTTCGGTACAATTGTCATATAGAACTAGAATTGGTAACGTGTCTATTGCTTCATAAGTTGCACATTTTTCGCGGCTCCTTTGACTGCACCTATTATATTATATTTAATTATCAATTGGATGCTTAATCTCTATATATTTTTCTCCATAATAACAGATGTAACTTAATTCTCTTTGAATTTTCTTTTTGTTTTTTAGTGTCTCTGGTATTTTTGTTCCTTTTCTTATTCTTTGACTCTTAATCCATGGTCTTGTAACGACTGTAACGATATGTAACGACTTTTAATTTCGATTTAATTTATGTAAAATTGGAAGATATGAGTTGCTAAGGAAATCAGTGTCACTTTGTAAATTAAGATCTATCTATTTTTTAATAAATAATATTTCAGATGTAAGTCTCTTTCTGGTTCCATATCTAAGATTTCCATATCATCTTAATCAATAACATATTCTATATTTAATATATACTCTTGAACAATAGATAACTGAGATGTAGGATCTTTTAGTAATAATTCGTATTCCGAAGTTCGCGTTTTTAATTGTAATAGACAGAAATATTAGAATAAAGCGGATTGGTGATGAGTAAAGCGGATATTAGATTCATTTTACTGGACAAGGACTTTTTGAAAATTATTGGGACATAAAACCAAACCATTACATATTTTAAGACATTTGCGGTAAATCAAGACAAATACATATATTTTAAGAACATAATATAATGCGAATAATTCTAGGTATGACTTTATTCAGGATTTTTTCAAAACAGTGGAAATGTATATTATTATTTGTTTGGTCGTTGTCTAACATATAGGATGATGGTGTTTGTTTCGCCTGAGGTGTTTACTCTGTTTAACTTTTCTCTAATTATTTATCAATTATTAGTTTTTTTAATCTCTATATATTTTAATATTTGATATCTGGAGTACCAGCTACTGCATATTCCCTTTTACATAGATTAGGATTGATAGGAGAGAATAGACCTCTTATAAATTTTTTGTTCGTATTGTGTAAAGATTCGATGCATACAATACCAAGGAGGCCGCGTAAGTATCATAATAATGAAAGTTGTCGCGTTCTAAAAAAGTAGTTCAACCTTGTAAGAAAAGAAAGATGAACATGAAAACGTGTGTGGGTGTAAGCGAAGGAAACCGTATTATTTCGAGTCGAGTGCTATCGTTTCCTCAGGGTTCTCTGCGAAAGATGTCGAATTACAGGAAATCTGCACGAGCGATCCGGAAATACTAAGAAAAGCAATTACTTAATTTGCAATTACTTGCTTTCTTTTAAATATAAGAACGTTTTTGAACGCGAACATGACAGATGATTTTTGTCGCTAAGGAACCCTCCTATCGTTCGGAATTCCGTATATGTACCGCTATAATTAAAAGGATATAGCTTCCTTATGACTGGAACATATAAGTATAAGACACAATAAAGCGAAGTACGACGTCGGCGTTGATGAGGTCGTGCCATGACGACTAAATCGTCGGATAATTTCGAACACGTGCGACTAATTCGGAGTGGAAAAATAGTGTAATAGTGAACGGTGTGGAAATAACTGCAATTCGTCGGTTGACGTCCTGTCGTGATTGAGCTCTGGCCTCGCTGTAACGAGAAAGTTACTACAAAGAAGCTATTTGCGGATTTCTCGTGTTTCGTTCACTTGAACAGGTTCTAGCGTTTGACCAAGTAAAAGATATATTTATAATATGTACACTCATGGACAGAAAAGTTCTCAATGTGAGAGAAAATCCATCTATTGAAAAACGAATTTCACAAAGATAGAAAATTTATAAATTTTACATATCCAAAAAATTATTGTCTACTCTATCCACGATATTACATCTCTATCCACGTAATACATAAATTCATTGAATTAATAATGTATAATTGTTAACTTAACAATGCATAACCTAACTACAATTGTAACTTAATGATATATAACAGAAATTCCAATAATTTTTACCGTATCGTTTCCGAAATATTTAATTATAAATTTATATCGTGCAAGCAATATGATATGTAAAACGTTTATAATATAATAAATTTCTTCTAATTTGATATATATGTATATAAGACAGAAGTTTAAAAAAACTATCGTTATAATAAAATACACATTGAAACATATTTTAATAAAGAATCACATAAATTTACTGTCAGGTTGAAGAGAAATCTTGAGATCTATCGATGAGAAAATCCGTTAAATCGACAACATATGATTGAAAATATGACAACATGATAAATTTGTGTGTGTGTATGTGTGTCAAAGATTATCTGAAATAACTTTATAATGTCATATTTCTATATTTACTTCTATATTTATTATTCATTTTATAATGTCATATTTCTGTATTTACTTCTATATTTATTATTCATTTTAACATAACAACTATGTGTCTCTGACTATGTATCTATTGACTGTATAAACATTTTAAAGGCAACCTTTTTCTATGTATTAATGCCTGTCACGATCCTATTAACTATATTTTTTAATAACCAAAGTATGAACATACAGCAACATAGTCATCTTATCCTGATATCGGGTTCAGTTGCCTAGTAATGTATATACAATAAGAAGACGATGTATAAAATATGTATTTTCATTTGTAGTTTAATTTGTAGAGAAAGAGAGAGTGAGAGAAAGAGAGAGAAAGAGAGAGAGAGAAATCTCCGTGAGAGGTCTTCACCAGCTTTTAATTATAAGCTAACTTTATTTTGTCCACTCATGTGCTTCATTTCAATCATTTTATGAATAAAAATTACATTTATTATTAAAAACAGTATATCATACTTGCAAGAAATTTTATTCTAGCTAGTAACACATTGTTTAATTTTATTTAGTCATAATGGAGAATATTAATACAAACTTTCAAGAGGCCCAAAAATTTACTTTGTTGTTACCAAATCAATTTTTTTATTTCTTAATTTCAATATTATTCCGATTTTAATGAAACTCAGGAAAAATTATTTATGTTTTAAAAGAATCGTTTCGTGATTTTGTATCCACTATTCTTCCCAAGGTAAATCATAAAAAAAACATATAAGTTCCTTATTCACCGGGCAGAACGATATACACAGCCTCTGACTCGCATTTATATAACAGCGTCTCCTCGATTATTGATGCTAATGACAATCGATTGGTTTCTTGTTTAACTGTTGCTACGTGTTCTCGCGTACGTTAATTCGCGCGATTAAGTTCTTAGCGGTCGATCTGACAGGATCCGGAATAAATATAGTGATTTAGTAAGGAACGAAAGTAGGTCGCGACGAATTGGTAACGAAGTCTCCATAGAAAGTTCATACACATTTCATCGTTGAAACTTGTACGTAAATTCGTCACGTCGCATTGACGCCGCATCGGTGAGAAGTCTCGAGCAAGCATTGTACAAATACTCAGACGACACATCTCATCAAATGAATATTTATGTTGAAGTATCCGTTACTATCGCGATCGCCAGTATTGTTCTTTTGAAAGTAAACGCGCGCGGACGCGCGATTCCCCCGTGTCGTTAATTCGCAGTCGTAAGATAATATTACGTGACGCGCATAAATCTCGCGGTTGTTATGTCGTGATTCGAATCGACCGTGAGTCGAATGCAACTTGCTATTGGAATGCAAATACAATGTTTTGCCGATTGATATTATTGACGGGTATTATATAATGGTCTCCGCGGAACCTTTCAATCTGCGCAACAAACCGACAAATTAAATTTCATTGTAAATAACATCAGTACCGAATAATTGATTGAAGAAGTGTCTCTTCGAGAGATGCAGCCTTTGCCCACATAAATATTTCCCAGGATTTTCTCAGGTACAGCATACCCAGATAGCACAGATAATTCAAAAAGAATTCATTAGACAATGTATGTTTATGTCACCAATTCTAAGTTCTTCTTCAGATACAAAAAAGATTCTTTTTACATCTAAAAAAAACCTAAAATTGGTGATATAAACATGAATTCTTTTGAAAGTCTCTTTGTGTATATATTGATTTGAATGTCTAAATTTGTTCCACAATTCATTGTCCCACTGTGATATCAATTGGAAATCTTATTTTTATCCTAAACATAGGTTATCTGTCTAGAGAATAAAAAAAGAAATACTATTTATAATAATAAGAATAGAAACTTTTATTTAGTCAATGATATTGATGTACTTTTTCAAACGAAGAATCTCTTATGTTATACCAACTATTTTATTCAATAGAATGACAAATAAAAGGAAAAATAAAATATTTTAAAAATATTTTGAAAGTATCTCATTAAATAATTAAATAATTTGGAAAGTCAATATAAGTTTTGTTCAATTCTAATGTAAAATAAAGACCAGAACGAATATTGGCATATTTTTAAAATTTTCACTTAGAATCATATGTTTGAGTCATTATACTTCTAACCACCAAAGAAATTTTCCATTATTTTACTAAACTCAAGGGAATATATGGAGAAAATATCATAGTAAAAATAAAATTTTTGTAACCTTGGGTTATACAGGATTATAACTGAAATTATTATATATTTGTTAAAAAATGTTAAGTACGTTTGATTTTTTACTACAAAATTATACAAAATACAAAATTATAATTGTTGGAATTATTTTTATATTGTATATCAGGTAGGTTATCGAACTTACATTTTAATTTTTTTATAGCAATTTATTTATAATTTTTCAATATAGTTCAGCTTTACAAAAAATCACTACAAAATGAAATATAGTTTTAACGTAATCTTTACTACAATATTTTCTTAAGTTTTAACGTAATCTTTACTACAATATTTTCTGTGTAGATTTTAATTAAAATATCCAAATTTGCTTCAAAATTAGTTATCCTACTACGATATCAATTGGAAATTCCACTTTTTATTCAAACATGGATTCACCACCCATATTTGAAAAAGAAATACAAAGAATTTGAACTTTTTTTCAATCATTAATATTAGTATATTTTCATGATATCAAACAAGATGTCTTATGTTATACCAATTCCTGTTCTATTTAATAGAATAATAAATCAAAGAAAATAAAATATTTTAAAAATACTGAATATTTTATTGAATAATGAAATTATTTGAAAAGTAAATATATCTTTTGTTCAGTTCTAATGTACAATAAAAACCAGAAAGGATATTGGCAAATCTTTGGGTTCTGCACTTAGAATTGCATGTTTAAACATTACACTTCTAATCAGAACATATAATTAATTCGAGGAATTGGATTAAATCCCAATTAGATCTCAATTTTCTGCGCAGCTGGTTGTTCGTTGTATACTTTACAGAAATGTATTTTCTTAAAGTGAATTAGTAAAATTTTTTCTGATTGAATCAGTAAAAAGAGTATCATAATCAATGAATATTTGCTAATTTTCAATGAAAACATTCCCACTTTAATGTTCCATTTTATATTTCACTGATTTTTATCATTGGAAGTAACACTTCACTGCATATTTGTAGCGCGAAAATTCGTAATATGCTGTGTAAAATTCAATTTTTGCGTTTGTGGCGATGGAATTAACGGCTTTCATGCGTCTTGCGTGCAATGATACTATCTATGTTTGCAAACTGTAATAAACTGCATCAGTAATAGAAATAATCGTTATTCTTAACTGATCATCTCAGCGATATTTTACTGATTGCGGTGTTATATTTATAACTGAACCGTAAGTTATAAGTATAGCATTTCAGTGAAGAATATGCTGATTATACTTTAGTGATTAAAGATACAGTGCGCGAGGTTGTAATTGAACGGTTATATTTTACAAAAAGTTGCAGTATCGAAGGATTTCCGAAGGCCACATAGTCTTCGATTGCTCAGATGAAAAATATGCAATGTGCGATAACGCAGTATTTCTAGAAAATGCGCTCCAATGCGTGGGAAATATTAGATACAGTTTTAATATGGCCTGAGACGCAGCGAATGGCTCGCAACCTTAGAAATTATTACTATTGCTGTCGCGTCAGCGTTTGCAGCAGTGACGACATACAGAAACGATTTGTCGCCATCCTTTTCTCCGAAATGTTCATTTAATATGTTTAGTAATCTCAAATCAGCCAACAAAAACGTTAAACTCTTTAAGTACAAAATTATCCTCATAAAAAGCGCATGCCGGTGAGCGATACGTTTTCGTGAAAGTTCTTTTGCCACATAATTGCACGGAACTCGCAGTGTGTTACGCCCGAACGGCGATTCGCAGGATTTTTCATTCGATCGCTTTTCATGGAACAAATTCAAAGTAATTACCGATAATTAATAATGGCGGAATCGAGTGATAGTTAAAAAAATTAATCGCACATTGTGATTAGCATATCGAGTAAATATGCTTATTTGCATCGAAAATCTTTATTTTTCGGCGACGAAGAAAAGTTTCCTGTGTAGCGCGATCGCTTCGCTACTGCAAAATGCACTTTTATGCGTATGTTTAGCTTGTTTAGCGGTGGAGACACATTTTTTGATGCAGCATGTAGAAAATTGCAGACATTACGCTATACAACCCTTATAAAAAAGTATCACTGGCTGTGATAAATTGGCCAGTAATAAATAATAATTTTATTACTCCTACGAGTAATAAAATTATTGAACGACAGTAATTATCGCTGGCCAAATTATCACTTATCAGTAATAAATTTCTATAAGGGAACGTGAAAAAGAGGAGGATGAAGTAGAGAGAAGAAGAGAGAGAGAGAGAGAGAGAGAGAGGGTGCAGAGAGACGATACGCGAAATTTATGGGCGTTTGATTACACAGGAAAAACAGCGAGAACTTAATTGCGGCGATTAAACGAGTGACTGTGCGACTTTAATACGTATTTACGGCAAAAAGAATAGCTCGAGACGTGTGCATTTCCGCTGTGGAAATTACGAGACATATCGCCATTGAGCAAGGCGACGTTTAATTGGTTAACGAGAGAGTTTGGGAAGAAACTTCGTCGAAATAAGAAAGAAAACGAAAAAAAAACAGAAGAGAGTGACACCGCTGTGTAAAACGTGATATACATCCTTCCTGAGAACACTCGACTTCCTGCCTGTCGTGCCGTCATGAATGCGCGCGATGTCTCTTCGTGAACATTAGCAGGCGAGTATTTGTGTGAGAATCGGCCGGATACTGTGAGTCTTTGAAAAGTCGATTTTAATGGCTAAAATCGAGCCTGTTTTGCTATTTAAATGTGGACAGAGCAAAGGGAATATCTTACATTGGACAATACCGAATTCTACATTTGAATTACGGGGTTGGAGTGATTTACAGAGATATCAATAATGTGCGAACTCTATAAATTTCTCAACAGACAGGATCGTCGTTTCCATTTCTAAATAAGCTCTAAATAAGCTTCTAAATAAGCTTGTAAATAATGAGGGGAAAGGAAGTGGTGTTTTATCACGCCGAATGTTTGGACGTACAAAAAGAGGAAAGATCGAGTTTGCGAATATACGAAATAAACGAAACAACTGGAGCTTTCGAAACTTGTTCCGTCTTCGCGATGACAAACGTAGCATTCGTGCCACGTTTATGAACTCGCGGGGGCCTTGAACGTCGCAATTGACGTCGTTCCATCCATATCATTTCCATATCCATATCGTTCGACCATATCATTCTATCCTTTTTCCGTTCTCCCTCCTTCCCTTCTCTTCCCGTCGATACATACACTATCTGTCGCAGTAAAGAGGTTAAAGAGGTTTCAGTGATAGCTTCTAGTATCACCACCAATATTTTATTAGTGAAATTATTTGAAATGACTAAAATAATAATTTTGTAATAGTATATATTAGAATATGATAACATTCGTAAATGTCATAATATATGTATGTTTAATATGTGTAATATGTGTAATATGTGTTTTCATTTTTTATGTTAAAAATTATGAAATACTCTAAGAGGGATAAACAATTGTAAGACATATAATTTGTCAATATCAATTGTAAGAAAAGAAATGTTATAACATGAAATATACTTATTATTATATTTGATAAATAATCAGTTTTATTTGAATTGAAAATTCATAAGTGTGCAATGTTAAAATGAATAATAAATAATAAATGTAGAAATAAATATATAAATGATATCATGTGAGGTTACTCTTCAGACAACATCATTATTAACTTATTTCATATGTGATATTGTCATGTTTCAAATATCGATTTCATGAGTTTTCTCATCGAAAGATCTCGATTTCTTTTCAACCTGACGGTAAATTTAATGTAATATTTACTTAAAATATGCTTAAATGTCCATTTTATTATTACGACGGTTTTGTAAAACCTGTTTTATATAGAGTGTCCCCAAAAAATTTGACAAAATATTAAAACAATATTCTAGAAATGAGAACAAACAAAAGAAAATTTATGTTCACAAATTTATATTAGTGTAACTCATTAATGATTGGTTTTCGGATCCATGTTAAACTTCTTTTGTTTGTTTTTACCTCTAGAATATAAGAATTTGATATTATCTCTAGAATAAATGTTAACATTTGACCGAATGTTTTTGGTACATCCTGTATATAGAAATATGTCAAATTAGAAAAATTTGTTATATTATAGAGCTTTTCTCTCTCTATATATACATATATAGACTATATATACATATATATACATATATAGACTATACACAGATTGTACACAAAGAAATTAATATTGTATTAAAGTAAATGTTTGTTCCAAGTATTTCATAAGTTCATACATTTCGCAAATTTACTATAAATCTATCATATGTATCAAATTTATTCAAAATGCATTCTGAATCCGAGTAATTTAGCATTTCAATCAAGAATATTAAATAAAAGCAAAAGTTGAGTTTGCTTACTTGAATCGAACCAATGTTTCCTTCGATAAAGTTTTATAATATTCTTGTAAAGAAGACAAATTCTCCTTTTCAATATATGATAACAAATATTTTTAAAATTTATGATAAATATATTTAAACCTATTATTAAAAAAATATTTTTTGTTGAAAGTAACCATTACCTAAAAGAAGAAAAGTAAATTGAATTATCGAATTTCTTAGCAGTAGAGTGAGATTTTCCTGTGTGTATGTGCAAAACACAACGGCTGAATGGGCGTCATTGGAATATATATTCTTCTAGATATACCATAAATCTCTAAAAGAATATCTCAATCACTCGATATGATAATCACTCAACGGTTGTACAACCATTATGTTTTCTGAACGTATCTTGAGACTATTTTAAACTCTCTTTTATTGTTAAGAACGTTTCTATAAGTAGTTTATTATCTTTCTATTTGGCTTTAGAATATAAGCTTTATTGTTAATGTAATTATTTCGCAGTGAAAGGACGACTAAGTACATATTCGTTGACTGACTCACTCGTCGCGCGTTGAACTCTCCGGAGATTTCGACGCGAACATCGGCCTACAATATTGCTACACACACACATACCCACGCGCGCGCGCACACACACACACACACACACACATGTCACAAAAATATTACGCCGACATTAAACTTGAGAAGCTTTCAATTATGTTGCTAAAAATAGTAGCAATGTTATTACATACAATCTTAATAGAATGCTAAAATGTAATGAATCCAAAAAATGTCGATAACGTAGAAGCGATCATCACATGATCATATTGTCTTTTTCATATTTTTTTTGTAAAAATAAATTTTAATTTAAAATAAATATGCGTTTTTTTGTTTTGTTTTACCATGCTAGCAAGAAACATAACTGCGCATACATAGAAATACTTCTACAAATTTGTCGCATATTTTGAAGTTTCTACATTTAGTCGTAAAGATATAGAAATGTTCCTTGAAATTTTGTTAACGGAACAAAAACACACGTGCGGTACAAGCTACAAGACTTTTGTATCAAATAAATACGCCAACTGTCAGCTCGAGATATCAATTTAAAAATTTTTTATCGTTTTCGTCACATATTGAGCTTTAATTCATTATTGTATGTGCTTTTAGAGTGTGAAAGTATTTGTAATTCTGTGCAACCAATATTACATAAATTTTGCAGAAAACAGTCGATAAAGTTTCTGAATATGGCGTGTCTTTAAAATACTATTTTTTTTAGAGCTCTTTTAATAAATTTTAAACTTTAAAGAGAATATCTTCTTATTCAGTTCAAGATTGTTTTATAATTATTATAAATTAATATCATTTAATGAAATAAAATTATTTCAAGAACATATGATTTCATAAATTTATCAAGATATAATTACTTTGTCTTTGTTCTTTTAAAGCTAATGTTTTATTAGTACTATCGTGCTGCTCTCTAATAGAGATAATTACAATATTGTATTCCTATATAAAAAAGAAAAAATTTACTAAGATATTATAGCAACATTTTAGTAATAATAACATTAACTTCGACGCTATTCGAGCAATTCGACTCGTTCATATCGTTCGAAATATATTTGGTATACCGAAGATAGATTTTTTTCCCGTTACATTTTTTACAAATTCAAGCCCTTCCCTACAGACCAGAAGGCCGCTTCCGGACGCGTGGTTGGCAACAATGATTGCTCTGTCATGCGTGTCGCCGGCGTGAGGCTAAATTTCGTTTTCATTAAAGAATATTACTCACCGAAATGACCCAATCGTCGGCCGACTGAGGTCATCGGTTTTTTCTTCTTCTTTTTTTCTCTTTTATCGCGCGTTGAAACTTACCTAAAAGCGTCAGCGCTCTTAAATGCTTCGACCGCGTTGCCTTACGTCACGTGTTGGTTTGCACAGCGCGCACACGTGACGTAATATTAGATTATACAATATTTGTAACGTGATGCGCGTACGCGTATGCGTGTACGCGAGTAACATAAAGTGTAACGAAATGTACAACAATCTCGCAACGAAGTTATCGCCTCGTATGCGAAAAACCATAAATTTACATGCGAATGCAAAAAAGGAAAGGAGTGAAGTGCAACTGAATCAACTGATAAACTCTCACAAGCGCTTGAAAAACTATTTTTATCCGCGAACGACACGATGTGTATCGTTCGTTTGCATGTTTGCTCGCATGTCATTCGCGACGACCGTCGTTTCTGACGTTTTTCGTATACTCAAAACACCTTCTCTAGTTGCCAGCAATAAAACTTCATACACTCGGCTCATTTATCTGACTTACAAAACGAAACGTTCCGTGAAGCAGGACATTCGTAGCAGTGACACTTTTGCGTTTTCGCTTACCCTCGCGCATTATTAGCATTTATTTGTGTGTGCGTGTGTGTATGTGTACACATAACAAACGACGTAGTTCGCATTTACGTAAGCCAAAACAAGTGTCGACATTTGTCGAACAGATTCGAGATTTCGAGAGCGGAATACATTCTTTTCGATGTTCCAGCTCAGTTGCACCTCTTCCGGTGAGAGTTTATCAACTTTCATGCATTCGCTCACGATACCCGTCATGGCTGCACTTTCCGTATCAAAGAACGCAAGACGCGCGGACGAAACATGGTTTTCTCACTAATTTGCAGAATTGTGGAAAGTTGCGCTTACTATGTAGTTCTCTTTCAACGATGACGATAAGGATAATTTTTAGAGTTTAGTGTACATATATTATACGGACACTGAAGATATCGAAAGAAACGCAATATTTAATTTCAGAGAGAAAAGCAAACATTATATATATTTTTCTTACGTATTGGATTAATCCATAAATTCGTTTTTTATCTATTGAGTTAATCTACAAATTCGGATTTTTAAATAAAAAACTGAGATGCATTTTATTTTTGTTAAAATTAATTTTAATCAATAAAATATCAATCAATAATATATGCATTCTGTTTTGCAATCTTTTGCCATCTTTCACGTAATTTCGTAATTCTTCTCTCGTTCTTGTGCTTTTCTGGTGAAAAAAACGCTCCAAGTGATTTTTCACATCTTCTAAAAAAGCGATGTTTATATTGTCAGGGAAGTTTCGTAATAAGGAAACAGATGATAATCGGAGGAAATAATATCGAGTGAATATAGTGGGTAAGACAAAACATCCTAGTCAAATTCTAACAATTTTTACGGTAATAATACGAGATCATAATACATTGTAAAAATTCGTTACTGTTTTTCATTTTCAAATCGCAACAAAGACTACTGTATTTTTTTAAACATTATTATTTACACCACAAAATATGTTCTGAATGTTAGCTATCAAAGTATAAACATAGATAGTCAACTGTGTATGAAATTATTTTCCTAATACTAACATGAAAATTTTAACTAGATAAAAATTCGTATGAATTTTTATGGATCAGCCTAATATATATATATATATATATATATATATATATATATATATATATATATATATATATATATATATATATATATATATAGAATATATTATATACATATATACATAAATTTATATATATATATATAGAGGAAAGTAGCCAAAAGCGACATAGACCTCCTAAAGCGACATACCTCTATATCTCATATATTAAATGTTATATTTTATCGGAACTAATATAAACGTAGTCATGAAAAATTCATATGTGGTATATTTCTTGTTCTTTTATTTGCTAAATTAGCAAATATCGAGTTTTAGAAATTCGTAAATTTTATTTCTATGATTTTTATTGACGAATTACGTAGACCAAACAGCGATAATAATTTTTTTGTTTAATATTAAATTCTTCTATATGCATTTGGCTTTTGTACAAATATTTTTTAAATATTTTTATCTTCATTATTTTTTTTACTGTATAACTTGGAAAATTTTATGAGAATCTGTTTTAAAGTGACATACTCCCTGTAGTATGCGATAGGTGCGATACTCCGTGACTAACATAACCTGATTCTAACCTCCCATTGTGATGTGAAATTTGTTTATTTTAAAGTTTAATTCTGTTTAGTTTAAAAATATAACATATATAAAATATGTGAGAAATGAAAAAGATGGAAATGCTAAAGATATTTTTTTATTTAATTATATTTCCCTTTTGTGACATTATATTTTTATAAATAATAATTATTATTTTTATATATAATAATAATAATAAACATATATAATGTTTATATATATAATGTTTATTATATATAATAATAATAATAAACCTTATATTTTTTTATAAATGAATATTATTCAACCATTAAACGTATTAATGAATTATTTATTATCAAATATTATCATATATGCAACATATTATATAACTTCCAATAGGTATGACGTTTTTGGCACATTTTTTTAGAACTCCATTTTCGGGCGTTTCACAAGAACATTTTTTGTTTTAAATGTAGAAATCATTTCAGAAAAAATATGATATTATTTGATAGAAACTACTTCCAACTACATATATATATATTTACATTTATATTTTGAGCTTTACATTAGAAATAACCTCCAAAAACAAAGTATGTCGCTTTTGATGCCTTTACTCTATACATTATATACATAGATTTTTTTATTTATTTATAAAACGCTGAAGTACCAATAGTGTATGAGATACAAACGTTCGAAACAGTAGAACTTTCTGTGAACAAACTTTGAACAACCAAGTGGATAACAAAATTGTTTTTCTCTGTCAATTTTTGTGGATTTTATTTTAATAGAATTTTATTTTGGATCTCAGTTAGAAAGATATGTTGAAAATTAAAAGGTCATCATAAATAATAATCTCCTTCGACATATCTGATGAGGAAGAATTAATTCTAAATTGATGAGAGTATCTGTCAATATAAATTCGCGAGAATTGGGACATCTTATATACAGCATATTTGATAATTCGCTACGGAGCCGCGGTTGTACACAAATTAGATCTACTAACTAAACAAAAAGTCCTCTATCATTTTGCACATAAATTTTGAGTTATTAATTTAAAAAGACGGATGAGTGATTGCGCGTTATGCGGTATATGAGCTGTAATGGCAACGCCTACTATTTGTGGATCAATCTGAATAAAAAGTCTTTCATCATTTTAAAAATACTATGTAAATTTTTTATCTTAAAGGAGATTGATGAAAAATTGTACGAGATTGTATGCCAATTTTCTTTAATTATTAACTAAAAAATTTGTTTGTTATTTGCAAAATGGTAGAGGACTTTTTTATTCAATTTGATGAAATTAGAGATTTTAATTAAAGAAGATTTATGCATTATCGCACACCATCATGTAACAATTTTTTTTCATTAATAACTAAAAATCTATGTGGTTATTTGCAAAATGATAAAAGGTTTTTTTGTTCAATTTGACCTAATGTATAAGCACATATATCGTTATATTTATCTTTCAAACAACTTTGATGTACTGAAGATATATAGAAAAAGATATAGATCTATTAAAAAAATCAAAGTTGGAATCAGAATCTCTGCAAATAAAACTTCTACGAAAAGTTGCAAATTAATAACTCTTTCATCCAGTTTCCTCTTTTATCCTCTTTTATCTCAGTAAAAACCGCATTTTAATATCTTTAACGATTTAGGAGATAATAAGTATGTCAACACTTAGGTGTTGATATATATATATATATATATATATATATATATATATATATATATATATATATATATATATAT
>NW_022639593.1:215594-242649 GCF_010583005.1 Odontomachus brunneus
TATATATATATATATATATATATATATATATATATATATATATATATATATATATATATATTTAATATGAACCGTAATGTAAGAATTTCGCTGCATTCGTGTTGCTCGTGCAAGTGTAATGCGTTCGCAAATGCGAAACAGAAGAAAAGTCTCGCGAATATCCAACGATCTAAGGAGGTTAATAATGACTTGAAACATTGCTTTTGTTCGTTAATTTCAAGTGTACAGCACCGTCGTGCACCGGCATGTGTATTAGAGAGAAAGTGCAAAACGTTATCGATGTCTCAGATCACATGTCGGTCACATAGCGTGGGAATTACAGTGTTTGGGAATGATTGTCATCTCCGTGATTCGCGTATCACGATTTTCGAGAGCGCCGAGAGTCGACCATTAACTAACGACGCCGCTCGACTGCCCTCGACATATTTCGCAGATCTTCTAACAATAACTCTCGACAAGTTTCTCATGTTTGTGTAAATAAATATTACTTGAAACTTTTCTCAAGTGAGCCATATTTGAATTTTGAGTTAGATGTGGATTTTGCAGTTGAATCTATTACAAATATAATATCACGTATATTATTCAATTAAGAAATTCAAGTTTAACTCTAAAACTTCTGTTAATAGACGTTATTTGAAACTTATCTCGCGGCAGATATTGAATCAGATATGGAAATCTGAATCGAGAGTTAGATTTAAGTTTTTTAGTTGTGCATTACATGTTATTGATATTATATTTGCAATCGTGATTCCGCTGAAATATTCACTTTTCTCAAAATCTCTAAAATCTCTAAACTCTTAAATATAAGTATTTTACTTGAGACAAGTTTGAAGTAATGATTATTCTAATACGAAATTTAATAGTGATTATTAGAAAGTTGTCTTACGTGAGATACTCAGATTTAAATCCAGAGCTAGAGTTAAGTTTCTTAGTCAAATTGTATGCAACGTTAAATTTGTAATCGTGATTTAACTGAAAAACTTACATCTAACTTTTAGTTAAAATCTGAAAATCTTATTTGAAACAAATTTCAAGTTTCAATGACTATTACTACACATAGGCCTATACTATTTATATCTATAATCGCAATTTTAATTCGAAGCTCTCATCTAACTCTGAATTCAAATCTGAATATTTTATTTGAGACAAATTTCAGATAATAACTATTAATATGGACTTTATTGTCTTTCTCTTGTCGATTCCAAAGATTATCACTAGGATTTATATTTCGATTATAAATTAAAGAAGTTTGAGAAATTAAAATTTAAAAATTAAATTGAAATTTTGAAATTTGTGATTTTTCTTCGACGATTATAGATGATTTAGAAGAGAAAACTTTTTATTTCTAATTGATATAGAAACTCTCTATGATACAACAACTATCATATGCAGAATATCTATAATACAACAAACTGTTTATCGACTTTGATAGTCACAATAAGCACAATAAACTTATCGAATGATATCGAAACGATCGTTTCCTTGTAGCGGTTCTTGAACCAGTTCTTGATCAGTCATTGTTCCGGAACGTTCTCCATGGACTGTTGTGGATGTCAATGACTCATACAACGAAGGGCAGACCGAGAAATTCGTGATCTTACGGGATAAATATTAATTTTCTCGTCTCAAGCGCCTGGCAACAGAGCCTGTTTACTTTTGTCAGGCAGATCGGCAGAGCAGCATAAAGCCAGCCTCGAATGGCCTACTATCTCTTGGAAGCCTCTCACCCGAGTCGTCCATCCACATCGAGGTCATTACGAATTGTATGTACAAGTACAGTCCGTGTTGGAAGTCTCATCTCTTTCAGTAGAGGGAAACTCACGTTCTCTGAGTTGTATCCGAAAATATACCGGTACGATCTGACCTCGACCTGTCAAGGAATAAATTATTTTCTTAACCAACCAATAAATTTTCCGTATTAACGTGACGAAAACAGCGAGGAGAAAGCATAGTATATCACAGTACTGTTAAGTATTTAAAAAAAAAATCTGAATTAAAAATATAATTATACAGATTTTCAAAAAGTTTTTTTTTTAATTTTAACATTTGACCACATAAAAAAATAAATCTATAATATATATATGATATAAAAGTTATATATATATATATATAACTATACATAACTATATACAACTATACATAACAAATATATAACTATATATGTGTATATAACAGGAATTTCAATAAATTTTTACTATATCGTTTCCCTGATATTTAATTATAAATTTGTGTGATCATTAGTAGAACATCTATAATGCAACAAATTTTTTGAGTTGACATATTTGTATAAGACAGAACTTAAAAAAATTGTTATACTAATAAAATAAACATTTAAGCATATTTCAGAGAAGTAGTACATACATTTACTATTAGGTTGAAGGGAAATTTAGATTTTTCGATTAGAAAATTCGTAAAATCAACGTTATATAATAGAATCACGAGAATCACATGCACGATAAGTTAGTGTCAAATTTGAAATAAACTCACAATATCATTTAAACTTATTATTTATTTTAATATAATATTTACCGATTTTTAATTCAAATTGATCCAATTAAAATTGAGTGAAACTGATCAAATATAACGAGTACTCTCTTAAAGTGAATCAGTAAAAATATTTCTGATCGAATTAGAAAAAGAATATTTCACCGATAATTAGTGAATATTCAACGGAATTCAGTGAAAACACTCCCACTTTACTGCTGCATCTGACATGATTTTCATTAGTGTAAGGAAGATTTCACTGCAAAATCTGTAGTACACGAATTTGTTATATGTTATGTCAAACCCGACTTTCTGGTAGAATCAATGGCTTTCGTGCGATTTGCGCGCAATATCATGTTTTGTGTTCGTAAACTGCATAAGTAATAGGGACAATCGCTACTATTAATGACAGGAAATTGAAATTCCTGCTATGATTCTTTCAGCCAGATTTTATTGATTGTAGCGCAATACTTATAACTGTGAACTACTAGTTATAGCATTTTAGTGAAGAATATACTGATTGTACTTCAGGTTATATACATCACATGTTCATCATGAACGTTTTATGTTTGTATTACTTTTTTATAATTGGTATTGATCCAATGAGTGTATTACAACTTTTACTTTGCTACTTAAAAAATATTTAATTACATTTAAAATAAAAAACTGTTACACATTTGTAAATTCATCTTACTAATATTGTTGCAAAATTATATTTTTAGTAATTAATAATTATATTTTTAGCAATTAATAAATAAGTAAAATTATATTTTACAAATAATTTTATTAATAAAATACTGATTAACTAGAGAGAGTAACGTTAGAATCTTCAATTTACTTAATATATTCGAATGTTTCAAGCGATTCATGTGACTGTGATTTCTCTTCGACGAAGAGATCGAGTTATCTAAGGGTATTCCTGGAGCCATTTGTTGGTGCATTTAGCCTAGAGATATACTTTCTCTTGCGAAATCAATATGCGACGTTCGTTCACCTCAGGACGCGATATTCATCTTAAACGCGCGGTACAGCATAATTAGACGATACCGGCAGTCTTGGTGACGATCTATGCGTAGTGCAGAAACAGCGGCAAGGGTCTATGATCTGCAAAGGCTTCGGGCGTCGAAACGGGTTCGAGCAACGTTATAATAGTGTCAAGGTACAGTTAGCACGCGTCAGATGGATTTTATCGCGTTTATTTCCGAGCCTCTCGAGAGAATTGAACATCGTTCGCGTTATACGCATGTTATAAGGTACTTTTAAGTGACTCAACGCGGTGAATTCGTTTATTTGTGACTGTCATTAACTCGTTCAACCGGGACGCACGGATTTGTTATTCCGGTGTCGACGCAGCGACCGCCGCCGTCGCCATCGTCGTCGCCGACACCGCAACTGAACGTTATTCGAACAACGTAGCGTAGTATTGTTTATGAGAGAACCGCACTTTTATTCTCATGTGATTTCTCTCAGCGATTCTCCCGTCTCACCATTGCCCATTCGATCGGAACGACGTCTGTTTTCATATTTGACTTTATCTCCCTGGGATGACAGTTATTCATTATTCGCACGACGTGGACCGGCAATTTGTAACAATAAAGACAATATGAAGAGACCGCGGAAGAAAGACGGAAGCCATCGGGTCTCACTCGCTCATTGATAATTTGCTCCGCGTCAGGCTTCTCGCTTTTAATATTAACTAGTTTTAAAAGCGACGAGGTGAATGCGGCAAAGGAGAGCGTGGAACGACAAAAGGCCTCGACTCGGTTAGTTAGCCAGCGTGAAGTCCTACCTATCATTATATGCGTGTTTGTGTGTATCGAGAAGAGTACCGGTGCACCATTCTGTGACAAATGCGATGAACACATACATGTACGCTTGCACACTCATACGTAGGTATAATATTCGCACACATTGATACGTGTTTATAAACACGCCTTCACTAATACGTACGCGAACAAATAGCGCTTTACCGCGGATTCCCGCGCCACCGATAAGAACCATAGTGAACGAGGTGTGAAGGAGGGAGCAGGAGGTGGAGCAATTATATAAAATCATGTGTGTGTTAATGCACCGCTGCTTCCGACTCAGCGGAATTTTCACTGGATATCGTGTAAACACGATTTGCGGTTTTCCCCGACGATTACAGTGAATAAATATTTACCGGAAGTAAGATGGATTTTTTACACATAGTAGACATGCTGCCTATTTTAAGACGAAGTAAAGATAAAGTCGTAGATTCTGACAAAGCGGATTTTCTCTTCGTCATGCGTATCTTCAATTTTCATTGCAACGATATATCCAGATAGACTTCGTGATCGTCGCCTCACGTGAGACAATTGATGATAAAAACTATACAACTTTTGTGAAACTTTACAATATAATTAGATTTGTGAGACAAATATGCTGTATTGAATTAATCATTAAATTTGCATCATACAGTAATGTAAAGATTTTGTTATATTAATGTAGCAACAAATCTACTAAAAGATTTTTATATTACATTTTACATGACATTGTTTTGAGCAAATTTTGATTATTTTTTTATATCGTATTTCTTTTCTGTTTGTATTTTCTATGTGTTTATAATTATTTTTTGTGCTATATGAATCATTTATGGTTCTAGAAAAAATTACTATATGTAATTATATATGAATTTTGTTAAAATAGTAGTCGATTTGTAAAGGTGTGTCCTTTCCCAAACAAAAAGCACATTATATATATAATTACGTAAAAAATGTATATAAGTATATGTAAATTATATATAATTATATATATGACTTATATGTGAATTTTGCTTCTATGTGGTTACATATAAAATCATATACGCATGCATGCTCACGTAATTATATGTGTCCGCAAGGAAAAAATGTTGTACAAATACAATTGAGATAACTGGTTACATTTGTGGTAACTCCTGATGTCGACGTTTAATAGGATAAAATAATTTTTTCAAATGAAAGAAGGCGGAAAATATAACAATCTGACACGGTTATTGGTGTGAATATTTAAACTTTTATGGATGGATAATAACAAATCATATTTTCTCTTTTTCACATTCGGAATTATATTTGTCCATATATATATATACAGAGTGCCCCAGAACAATCTACGAAGTTCTCGTGAGAATGTAGAGTGGATTAAAGTGCTCTATACCGTTTTGCGATATTCGTAATAATAACCAAGAAATTGCGAAAGATTAAGGAAAAGCGTGTGCTGAATGAGGACGGAGAGGACGGATCGCTCGAGTTACAGCGCGATCCAGTAATATAGCGCGTGGATGTCGACGCATGGCGATTGGAAGACAATGCATCACTGCTTATACTTATACTGCTATGCTTCTACATTTTGCCATATCACGTCAAGGCGAGATGTAGGAGCACAGCGGTATAAGTATAGGCAGTGGTACATTGTGTTTCAATCGCCACGCGTCGACATCCAATCGCTATATTATTGAACCGCGCTGTAACTCAAACAGTCCGTCCCCTACTATTCAGCACACGCTTTTCCTTAATCTTTCGCAAATAATTTCTCGGTTATTATTACGAATATCGCAAAACGATATAAGACTTTCATGTACAATTTAACCCGTCCTACGTTCTCATGAGAGTTTCATAGATTATTCTGGGACACTCTATATATACAGGATGTCCAAAACCTTTCTTGCAACAATTCGTGGAAAAGTAGAACGGATTAAACGGAACAGAAAAGTCAAATACTATTTTGCAAAATTCGCAATAGTTAATGAGGAATTAATTATTTTGTCTAAGCTAATCAGCGCACGGGAAGCGGCAGTCGAAAGAGAGACGTCTTCGGCCGGCGTGCGACCATGACACATGCGAATTGCGCCCCTTCGCCCATAGCTACGAGATACAGCGGAATTCAATACACTATCACATGTGCATGATATATCTGTATGCCAAATCGACGGCGAATCGAAGCGTGTCATCGCTTCGGCTGATACGTGTATGTAGAAGTGAAACGACGAAGTGTGGCAACACTTTGGCGACGATTCGGTACACGGATATATCATGCACATGTGTTAGTATATCAAGCCTCGCTATGTCTCATAGCTATGGGCGCAGGGACGCAGCGAGTCGCGATTCGCGGTTGCGTGTCGGCCGAAGACATCTATCTTTCGGTTGCCGCTTCTTGTGCGCTGATTACTCAGATAAAATAATTAATTTCTCGAAAACTATTGTGAATATTGCAAAACGGTACGGGACTTTCTTGCTCACCTCAATCCGTTCAACGTTCTCGCAAAGTGTGATCATGGAATTCTGGGACACCCTGTGTATATATAGGGTAATCGTCCATTTTCTTCGCCGGCTGTGGCAAGCCGTATGTCCGGCCTGCTGCGTCGCGTGCTCTGATTTTCTCATCTAGTATAATAACTATTTAATAATTCGAAATTTTACGTGGTTGTTCAAAAAATGACTTCTACAATATTTTTTCACTTTTATCTGTTTTACTTGTATTTTTATTCTTGGACGTCTTATGCAGGACACCTTGTATATATAATTACAAATGATTATACATAGCTATATGGAAACAAAATTCATATATGTCTTATATGATTATATACAATTTATATATTATTATATAACTTTAAGTAATTATGTATAATGTATTTTGCTCGGGAAGAAAACTTTTGTAAATTAACTAGTAAAAGTTGTCGTTAAATTTACATATCTCTATCTATCTAGTCCGTTTTAATTTTTGTCACAACCTTCAATGATATATTTATACAAGATAAGTAAAACTAGTCCAGACAGTAGTGGAGATGTAAATTTACGTGCGTTAAATATAAATTTAAATACGTAAATTTCACAGTGTCTGTATTTGTTGATTTGTAATGCTAGTGTCGTTTATAAGTTATTTACATGATAGCCATATTTATCATAATGTGTGAATGATAAAATAGAAATGTAAAAAGAATTACAAAATTTACTCCAAACAATATATCATGTATAATGTAATATGAAAATTTGTGAGAACAACTTTTTTCATAAATTTATAGTTGCATTAATATAATAAAAAAATTTACCTCATTATATTTTATTAAATTTAATAATTAGTTCAATATAGTATGTTCGCTTCATATAATTAAAAATTGGATATTTTTCATTATTGATTATTTTATGTCATGACAATTATGAAAGTCTATTTGGGAGGAAAGAATAAAACTCTGTAATAACTTTTGCAGCGTCATATTTCCACTTATTTAATTTATTATATATAATTTTTTATCCTGCAACTCAAATTTACATTTTCTTTACAATGAAATAACAAGTAATTATGACGTGTCAATCTCTCTTTGCAGGCGTATATGAGGCCTCCGATGAAGAGTACGGCGGTTCAAATCGCGAGGATCGCCGCCATCACTTTGATCACAATGTCCGTGGTCTTAGGCAGCTTTATCCTGGCGGCGTCCTGGGTCCAGGCTAGAGCTTCTTGTACGCCGGAAGCGATTGCGGCGATGCAGCGTGAGCTGAAGCAGCAACAGCAACAACAGATTTCTGGGACTTTTCAGTCGCAGGGTGAATTCCTGAATCATCTGCAGCCGGAAGCTCTCGTGCAGGTAAGAATGTTTAAAGTATATTTTAACAGTAAGCAAAAGAGTTTCTAAATAACTATTGATCATGAAAAAACAGACAAGTCAAAAATGTAGGGTAGTGTTTTACTCTCTACCTGAAATCTTCGAGTTTTCCGTGACAGCAAATGAAAAGGCGCGAGTCTTGTTAACATAGTGAACATGTATGGTCTTGAAAGATATTTTGGAATTTGAATTATTTCTTGAAAAAATCATTTCTCATAATCTCCAAAGTTGGATATCATGGTAATCTAGTGAAATATAATTTTGTGAAATATTAAAAAAGCATATTATTTTCTCGGAAGCAATTATAATACCGAAATCAACTGAACGAGACAATATATCGGAAAATGCAGCTTTCCTGAAATAATAATAATAAATTTAATAAATAATAATAATAATAACAATAACAACAACAACAACAATAGTAGTGATAGTAATACAACAACAATAATAATAGTAATAATAATAATATCAAGAACAGTAATAATTAAATAAACAAGTATATGTAAATTTTGCAGTAATTTTATTGAATTGTAAAAATTGTAGGTCTTATGAGTGGTTTGTATGGCACTTATATTTGTCACATATAGAATGATGAAACAGAAATATGAAAGAAAAGTTATCAAAATGTGTCCAAAACGATATGTCACATACAATGTAAAAATCTGAATTTTAACATAATTTTTTGTTACGTTAACATAACCAAAAATTTATATTATTGTATGATGTAAATTTAGTGATTAATTCAGAGTATATAGTGTATATACTTTATAAATTAAAATAAATTGTAAAGTTTCCATCATTGATAGTCTTACATTTGGATAATGGAATTATCATTATAGATTAATGAAAGTTTATATATACTTCTCTGGGAATAACAATAAAAGAATATAAAAATAATATAATAGTAATGTAATAATAATATATAATAATAATAAATTTTTGATACATTGTTTCCCTCCTTTTCTCGTGATTTTGGTACTGTAACTTTCTGGGAGGATTATCCTACTTTTCGAATTTTAATACAAAATTTATAAACGCAATGCATGTCGACTGTTATTGTTAAACTGTCACTCGACATTATGATCGTAACGACGTTCAACTGCAACACAGACATTTATAATATAATAGACTGTGAAAATTCGTAACTCCCTAGATTTAGTATACCCAAAAGTTATGTATTTAAATAACGCATTTACGGCGGATTTACAATTAGTAACCGATTGGAATTAGTAACCGATTGATTGCTCTAATCAATATAAGAATTCTCCACCTGAGATTATTAAGTCAAAATGTGTATGTGCTGTCGATGTATATACATACGAAATGTGTATAGTGCGTATACACATTTTTACGAGTTATAGTATATTATATACTGGAATGTCTAAGAAGTCAAGACTCATTGTCTAGTATATTACATATGTCTGTGGTCCACAGTGAATCCGAGGTAAGGTGCTTGTAGTAAATAAAATAAAAGCAGGAGAAATTAAAAAAAAAAAGAAAAAGTAGACAGAAAAAGAAAGATTTTTTGTAACAGTCTTAATCTTTAGGCTACGGCGTTATTTTTATCAACGTTAATTACGGCATGAAGTCTTCGATCGACTCCATTTCGTTTTTATTAGATAAGAAAAAAATTATTTGAAGTAATATACAAAAACATTAGGTAATATTTAAATAAAGCGACTACTTGCAATATCTGGTACTTCAACAAAAATTTGTTTCGAAAGATATTATACAAAATTTTTTCTAGGGTCCTTTCGAGACCGCACATGTCATAGCCTAATAATATCGCCTAAAAGTTAATAATGTCGTTAAACATTTTCCAAAAACATAACCGTAAGCGCAAGACTATCGAAGCAACGATCATATTGCTCTATGCTCTATATAATAGTTACAGAGAAATCGCGCCGACGGTCCTGTAACTTTTCGTGGCAGGGAAAGTGACCGCGTCCGCGTATCAGGTTCAGTCTTAGATTTCTCGTTTAATTGTTAAGCGGATCAAACACCTATCGTTCAGCGCAAAAAGACGGCTTTCAGCTCATTTACGTTCACGCTAATGGCTGCGCGAAAGATTTCTAAATTTTCACATTCGTGCTCCGGTCGCTCACCGCCGGTATCGTAAATGGAAAAATCGATCAAACGGCAAATCACCACGATGAAGAGTCTCGTTGCGCTGTGGTGAACAAGAGATGGTCTCTATGGCTTGGGAACATCGCAAGCTCGTCTTTGACTTTTACGATCGAAAGTGAGACAGGAAAATGTTAGTGCGATGCCGCTAATAAAATTAGCGCTCGCTTCTTGTGCTTGGCAAAAATGCAAATTTGCTTTCGTGTAGCTCATGTATCTCAGATTGCGCGCGAACGTACGAAAATGCGAAAAAAGAAAACTCTTTTAAAGTGAATTAATTGTTAGAATAAATTCGCGGATACTAAAAATACCCTTAGAGGAAAATATATTATTGGTAATTACTAAAGAAAATAATAGTGATTAATCATTATTCGGTAATTCAGTGATTATTTGATAAATTGCTATATATAGTATATTCTCCTGTTGAATTTCTACAAATTTATCTATTGGAATGGTTTAAACAATTTATTATTTTGTTTACATAATGATAAAAGTTTAAATAATAAAAGTTTAAATAATAAAAAATTATTGTTTTATATTTTACGTCATAGCATTAATATGTATATCTCCGCATTGTTTCGATCCTATAATGACCATTCTTTTCCTCGGAACAAGCTATTCGATGCTTGACCAGAATAACCGAACAGGAACTGATGGCCAATGAATTGTGACGATATCTTATTAAATTATTTTTATAATATGTTCTTAGATCGTTCAAAAAACATTATAATGGCTTATTTGCTGACTAATGTTAGAAAGAACGCAACAACTATCGGAGTGCGATAGATATTAGTGTAATATAAATCAGCGAGCTATTAACAATACATGATTGCAGTTAGATTTTTAAATTAAATTTTATAATTAATTAGAGCAAACATATACACAATAAATTAATTCGAAAAATACAAGATATGAAGCAAGTCTTGCTAATCATAAAAAAAGTTATGATTTCTGTCTTTCTCGTTATCAGAGAATAATTTACACTAATATAAAGTAACAAAAACTTGATAATATATCAGTGATTATCACTGTTGCTGTATAATCATAGAATTACTCTGAAGCACCGATAGTAACCCGAGCAAAAATGTATCTAGTAGAGCAGATTTCAAGACTAGTAGTTAGATAGTAATGACTAGATAAGTTTTCTAGTCAGTCACTAGCTTGTGACTGGCTAAATATTCCTATTCAGTCTTTTGAATGTCAGGACTATTTAGTAACTATACCAATTACATAGATAATGGCTAGATGAAAAAGATTACACAGTAAAGAGATAAAAAATCATCGGTCATTCTGAATAGAAATCATTCTGAATAGAAATTGGATATCAGAACTGTCTAGTATCAGTAGACTGTCTAGTAGAAATTGAATATCAGAACCATATCAATTATAGTTACAAGTTATTTTTTTGTATTTAGCTACTAGATAATTTTTCCGGTACTACTAGGAGAAATGAGCATTACATTTCTAGCTAGTAGCGATGTAAGACCCAACTTTTCTGTGTTACTAGACAATCACTAGATTCAATTTTTGGTCGGGAACCTAGTAATTTAAATACTCAAAATTATTAACCACTAATAATAAAACTACTGAACATTAATAATTTATTATTGACCAATCAGTAATACTTTTCTGTAAGAGTATATTTTAATAAAGCTAAATGATCTTTTGACTAATAATAACGTTATTATATAATTTAATTACATTTTATAACATAAACAATTTTTTTCCATGTAAACAAGTATTGGTGTAGTTAATTCTTGTAGATTTTAGGTCTGTGAGTAATATTATCTGGTAGTAATATTATCTAAAATCTACAAGAATCAACTACTTTAATTCTTGTTTACGAGTACAAAAATTTTTTGTGGTCCTGTGTTATTATAAGAACTTTTTATAATATGTACGGCGATTAGTACAAAAGATTGATGTTCGTGATCGTTGCCGATTATTGTTCCACGATTGACAGCCGTTCCACCTTCGTTTGTTCTCCTTTCGTTTCGTTCTTTTGTAATCACATAATGACCTCTCTGCAAGCAAGTAATATCGAAATGTTTATCGTTGAGTGGTGTGTTGTCATACACACATTTGAATATTCGAAATGATAATTTTCTTACATAATAAAAATATTTCTTAACGCAGCAAAAGGAATGTTTCACCGATAATCGGTAAGTATTCACTTGTATTACGCAATTAGAATATCAAATTTTTATAACCTAATAAAACATATAAATTAACCATATGTACAAAAGAGAATATGGGAAAAATAAAAAGAAAATCTTATATTGATATCTATATCCTCAATGCTGTAGCTTGGATATTTCTAATGCCATGCGAAACAATTTATATAGAGTAATAATTATCATGTAACCTATATAGTACTACTGTATATACGTGTTTGTGAGAATTGTAGAAAGATGAAATATTCGCTGCGCTTTTGGGCAGTAACAGCAATTGTACAAAAAAGGATATTCCTGTTTAGAAAATTTCTTTATTTTTGACATGTTAATCTTCAAATAAGATTACATAGTGCTAAACAAAGAGAAGTTATTACTGCTCTAAATTGTTTTGAAGGAGAATTTTACTCAAAACGAATGAAAAATGGTAGTATTTTCACTCGAAGCGATAGTAAAAAATATTACCACTCGAAATTGCAAGAATGAACGTTTTATTCAAGTTTAGAGTAGATTCTGGTTTCATATGAGTGAATATTTCAATAATATTTAAAGTTATTAAAGTTAGGGGTCTTTTGGAATATGTTTCTGTGACGATATGGAATACACCAAAATCACTTCCTAGTTAAGAATAAAAATATTTAGTTGACGATTGCGAATAAAGAATTTACTATATGTGAATAAAAAATCACTGGAATTCGAGTGACCCAGTGGGTACTCTATTTTTTAAATAAAATTTCACTGCAAGAAATTTAAAGAGTGTTAACTGGTTTTTTCAGTGAAATTTTGATTACAAAATGTCATGCTTATAACTGAATCATCAGTTACAAATATAGCACTGAAGAATACGCTTCCACTTTGAAGAGCACGTGATTGATACGACAATATGACGATAATGAGAAAGAGAACCTCTACTTGAGATTCGGCTTTGCACAAACGTGATGAACTCGCGCTGTACAGAGATACGGAGGAGAGCGGAATCGTGTCTTACGGCACTCGTTGGAAAGAAAGGATTTACGCAGTCACGCCCATTTTCGTGCTATTACCTTGATATTACCATTGAACGATCGTCGAGATCCATCGTGATTTGTCGATGGTATTTACAGCCGTGTTAACCGCAAAATGCGATTTACAGTTCTGTAGGTGTTTATCGCCAATGGAAACGTCTACGGATCTATTATCGTAATAAGAGCCGACGGTGAAATTTTATCCGTTAATGAGAAAATAATGTTGGCCAATGAAAATGACTTTTAAATCAGAAGCGAGTCGTTAGCTTGTAGCATAATGAATAAGACATGTATAACGAATGATCGCATGGTAAATTGTTTGTCGGAAAATAATTATGAAGCTGCATGTCATGTCACGAGTAAAAATCATGAAATGATTATTGATAACAACTTGTAGTTTGTATACATTGTAGTTTGTAGAACTTTTTTACTTTCGATATATTGCGGAAAGTATGCGACATGCAACAGAAGACAATCACAAATCTAAATGAAAGAAAAGGGGCGAGTTTTTTTAATTTATTGGTGGGTCCATCGCATTAATTAAAAAACTCGTTCATGTCAGATAAGTAAAAGTCGTTGCGGGATTTTAGACGTAATAATTTAAAAATAATTAAAAATAATTATTTTTCTCTCAATATAACGCGCATGTCTACATGATTGTTAGACTTTAAAACATGCAGTGTATTAATTAAGTGGCCAGCTATTTCACATTGACAACAAGATTCTGTACTCCGATTAATTAGGTAAACATCATATATTCTTCTTTTTTCCCTCTATCACCCAAATCTTTTCGAAATAAATTGAAGTAGATTATTATTGTTTTTAGTATATTGCGAAAAATATTGCTTTCTTAAACTAGGAATAGATAAAGATATGTTTATTAAATATCTTTAGGTATATAGTAAATGTAACATTTTTAAAATAAATAATCATGCGAGTCATTATAAAAATAAATTGTAAATAAATTTACGGTATACTATATTAAAATACCATATTGAAGAACTATATTAAGTACAATGAATAAGCAAATGGAAATTCCATTATTATGTATGAAAAGTGGGTAAAATATTATAATTATTTTAAAGTTGGTAATAATATCACAAAAATACTGATAAAAAAGGGAAGAAATCATAAAGTATTCATACATTTTAAAGTAAAATGAATATATTTTTTACAGTGAAATGCTGTATTTATAACTAATGATTTAGTTATAATTACAGTATTGCAATCAACAAAATTTCGCTATAAAACTCAATTAATATTAATGGCTGTTACTGTTATTAATATAACTTGTAACTACAGACAAAACACCAGCGCACGCAAATTATGCGGAAGTCATTAATTTCTAACGCAGAAATTTAGATTTCGTACAATGTATAACAAATTTGTATATTACAGATTTTGTAGTGAAATCTTACTTCTACTGGTCAAATCAGTGAGATAGAAGACGGAAACGGTAAAGTGGGAATGTTTTCACTGCATATCGGTGAATATTCACTTATTATCGGTGAAATACTCTTTTAGTTGATTCAACCAGAAAATCACACGAGACACTTTAAGAGAGCGAGTGATCACAAACTGAAAGGATTCGAATTTCCGATAGGAGAATTTAGTTTTAGTAGCCTGAGAAAATTTTATATACAGGGTGTCCCAGATCACCTTCACAATCTCTCGTGAGGACGGAAAGCGGATTGAGATGAACACAAAAGTCTTATACTATTTTGCGATATTCGCAATAATAGTTGAGATATTAATTAACAAAGATTGGTGAGTGATAAAGCGCGATATGGTAGATGAACTGCAATTGCGTTATCTACTGTTGTATACTTGCACATTAAGTCAAACTGAACAAAAAGTCTTCTACCATTTTGCAAATGACAACATAGATTTTTAGATATCAATAAAAAAAAATTGTTACATGATTATGTACCATAATGCACAAATTTTCTTTAATTAATATCTAATGTTGTTATTTGTAAAATAGTAGAGGACTTTTTGTTCAGTTTGACTTAATGTACAAATATACAATGGCAGACGGCGCAATTGCAGCTCATATACCACATCACGTGTGATTATTCATTAATCTTTTTTAATTATTATCTTGAGATTTATTGCGAATATCGCAAAACGGTATTGGACTTTTGTGTTCATCTCAATCCGCTTTACGTCCTCACAAGAGATTGTGAAGGTGATTTGGGACACCCAGTATAATTGTGTCATAATTATATGTGAATTATTTATCTTTATGTAATCATATGCAATTATATGTCTACACGAAAAAAATATTGTTGTACAAATATAATTAAATTATTATAAATAATATTTGTGGTAGCCCGTGATATTAACGTTTATTTGAATAAAATGATTTTTTTTCATATTTTTTGTAAACATATATTTTTGTAAACATATATATGGTTTTTACTCAGGTAATTCTCAAAAGAAAATCTAACAAGAATATTGGATGTCAAATATTCGTTTTGAAATGCATCGAAAAACGTTCAAATTTTTGTGCGAATGAGTATTCCTAGATTCTAGGTTTTCATTAAGTTTGTGTTGCTCGGCAATAATTATTATTTTATTATTTAATTATTATTTTATTTGTAATATTGACATGTTTGCAAGCGATCATACAAGAACGGTTGTGAAACACGTACGTAATTTCATATTTTTGCGTATGGAACACTTTAATGTAGAAAATTAATTCTTTGGTAAAACACTTACGATTCGGCTCTCCCTCCTTCTCTTCTTCTTTTCCTCTCTCTCTCTCTCTCTCTCTCTCTCTCTCTTTCTTTTTCTCCTCTATGGCAGTTGCGTAACTGCAAAATATATTTCTCGGAAAATTACTTAGCGTGCAGTTCTTATCCATAACATTGTATTCCGTATTTTTCTGTGTACGACACGGTGATTTTCTTTAATTGATCCTTCGTGCGCTTATATGTAGCACTAGGAAACAAAAGAAGGAAAATAAAAGAAAAACAGGAAAAAAGAATTTTAATTTCGTATGTTCATCAATCGACGCATGCAACGAAGAAAGTTCTTGCTGTTATTACCCGCGCTCGCTGGAAATTACGAACGGTCGGATGCTAATGAGTGAATAGGCATAAAATGTCAGAAATTTAGAAAGCGTAGAGTTATTTACCATCGTATTTTTACGCCGCTTGTCAAAAGGAGAAAGAGAGAGAGAGGGGGGAGGGAGAGAAAGAGACAGAGAAAGAAAGAGAGAGGGAGAGAAAAATGCGCGCTTGAATTGGCACAGGAATTGCGATTGCTGACGGGTCGCTGGACATAAAGATGCGAATGTTTTCAGCGTGAAATTTGTGAGAAAGTATCGAGGTCGCGTCGATACAGCATGAATACTTCTCGTTTGCTTTCGGGCGACTACGTCGTGAATGCTGGATATCTATTGTAGCAGATTAGGCGGATTCCGATAGAAAACATTGTTCGTTTATTACATTTTATTATTATTTGACTTTTATTATACCACACGCGACGACGATAAGAAATTGAGCTTTTTACAAACGTCTTATGTAAAACTATCGTAATACACAGAAGAAAAAATATTTGAAAATTTATTTGTAGGATATAGATTTATTTCTGAGAAACCAAATTTATTTCTGTGAAAAAAAACTTTATATTCCACTAGAATAAATTTTCAAGTATTTCTTCTCAGTGAATGCTTGTATATTTGGAACTAGGAAATCGAAAATCAAACTTCTATCCGTAGAAAATGAAAAACAGAGAGAAAAAGAAATTGTCAAAGAAGTGCACATGATTATTGAGTAATGATTTCATTATTATACTACTGAATAATGAAATACATGACTAGATATACTAAGTTTTAATCATATACTTTAGTCATATACTTGGTTTCAATAAAACCACAATATTTATTAAACTCGTTAGTTTTTCCAGTCATTTCAGTCGCATTTGGATATATTATAATAAATATATAAAATTAACGTTGTTAAAAAAAGTGATAACTCAGTTTTCTTTTAAATAGTGGTTATCTATAAGAAACAATATTTTCTTAATGATAGTCTTACAATATAGTTTATCATAAATTTTAAGAAACCTTATTTTCATATACTCAAAAGAAGAAAATTTATTCCTTTTATATATAATTATATCATACATATAATATAATATATTTTTAATAATCGAATTGTTTTAATTTAATATTATTGATTAATACGCTAAATTTACTAGGATTTTGGATACATTTTAAACAAATTTGGTGTTTATAATGAATTTATAAATATATTTTCGGATAAACTTATAAAATACTTATAAAATACAAACAAATAAGATTTATTTGATTGCAGTATATATTTTTCTATGTATATGATATGATATGATATGAAATGTCAAACTGTCAAAAAAGGACTGATTAGTCAAATAATTAACATTTATAATGTATACGTATATTCACAGATACACACGATACGAAATATTAGAAAAACTAATGAATTTTTTTAGTCTAACAAATGATAATTAATTCCTCGTATCGTTCCTCTCTGATGAAGCAGACTGAAATGTTCACAAAATGTCGGAATCAAACAAAGAAGAATCTACGCTCAAACCCGGAAACCAAATCTAATATGGATGGATACCGCGAAAGCCTAAAATATCAGATAATTAACTCTTTATTTTACGTCATTATAGTGGCTTGCTGCTAAACGATTGTCTTTAGAAGGAAATGTCATATGATCTCCTTTAAAATTTGAGGCTCAGTGGACACTTTATCATTGCTAATAGTGTTTAATAGTATTTAATAGTGTTTAATAGTGTTTTAATAATGTTTTAATAGTGCTTAATAGTGTTTACCCGTTTTAATTTATTATTCTCCGATTTAACCTGCTATATATACAAGTACAATGTATTTATTCCAGGAATTTTAGTAAAACTTCAATAAAAATTTTAGTTTTGAGATATTTTCTTCTTCTGTTAAATTTATCCTTTTGATATTGCTAATTTATTGTTTGTGATACATAATCGAAATCATACAAACAGCAAACTAAGCGACTAAGATTCTTGACAAAATCTGTGAAAAAATTGAAAAAAAAAATATTTAAAAAATTCAAATCAGTTTTTTTTAGAAATTACATATTTTACGGTTTTAAACTATTTTAATCGACTTACTATTATCATATTCGCATTCAGTGGACAATTTTACATCGAAAAACATCAATTATTTAAATAAAAAAGTTTACATATAATTTAGAACAATTTTAAAAGCCAATATAAAAAATACAATAAATAACTGCATAAAAAACGTTAACTACTTGATCTTATAAAATGCTGAGACACAGGTATGTTTTTTTTTACATTTATTATAAGAATCTCTTTGAATTTTTCATGAGAGAGAACCTGTATTGTACGATGTAATGCATCGATGTTTACCGCATATTGCTATACTACATTCTACGTAATAAAAATAATATTTTATTAAAATAATGGTTTATTAGAAGATATAAAATCAACACATACACTACTTGATAAGTATCTCACATATCTTGAAACTTTATTATGTCACTATCATTGTTAGGTTTTGTTTCACTGTAATCTTTATTTGTGATTATAAAATATTATAAAATTATAGATTTCATTATTAAAAATCACCTTCAGTAAGACTTTTATTATCACTTTCGTATAAAATATTTCGACATTTCAGGCTATTTCACAAATAAGCTATACTGAAATGTCCCTAAATTCTCCAAGTGGTAACCAGAAACATTTGTATCTGGACCATTTTAAGAAGTTTCTCGGAAACAGCTGAATCCTGCGCCTCAATTCCTCTTCCTCAAATAACTTAGTGATAGAAAAAACTCATAGCTCTTACGAGCCACTAGGGAAGGTCTTTATCTTATCGAAAGCTGAGCAATTTAAGTCACGTGTAGACATAAATGACCCTAATTACTCGACGTCTATCGAAAGTGTAAGTTCCACTTGTCGTTTTTCTTTTATTCAAACATCTTTTATACACACATTCTTATAAAAATATTATTTTTATTACGTCGAATGTAGTATAGCAATATGCGATAAACATCGATGCATTACATCGTACAACATAAGTTCTCTCATGAAAAATTCAAAGAGATTCTTATAATAAATGTAAAAAAGACACCCATGTCTCAGCGTTTTACAATATCAAGTCATTAACATTTTTTATGCAGCTATTTATTGTATTTGTCTTATATTGGCTTTTAAAATTGTTCTAAATTATATGTAAACATTTTATTAAATAATTGATGTTTTTCCATGTAAAATTGTCCGCTGAATGCGAATATGATAATAGTAAGCCTATTAAAACAGTTTAAAACCGTAAAATATATAATTTCTAAAAAAGATTGATTTGAATTTTTTAAACACACATTTTCTTTTTTTTTCAATTTTTTTCACAGATTTTGTCAAGAATTTTAGTCGTTTCGTTTGTTATTTGTATGATTTCGATTACGCATCACAAATAATAGATCAGCAATATCCGTGTGTCATCGCGCTCGGTAGCCGAAACAACAAGTATCCATAGTAACTAATATTTTTTAGATACTTATTTTTTCTTGATTATACTTCTGGTTTGTTATAATTAAGAAACATAATGATTGATTGATTGTTTTTTTCTCAAAACACAAGATAAAAGCATAATACATTGTTTTAAAGTAACATTGTTTTAAAGTAACAAATCGGCCATTATAAAATAATGGCCGATAAAATAATGGTCCGTATAAACGAAAACGATTTGATCTGGTAAAACATTAAAACACGAGTACGATTGTTTTATATTTATTTTCAGAATTTCTTTGAACTTTTCATAGGAGGAAAAAATTCAATTTTTGTCGAACGGTGTTATTTACCAAGTTTGTGTCGAAAAATTTTTTGATATTATATTAATGATATTTTTTATATCCTTTTTAATAATTTGATATAAACAAAAAATATTTTGTCTTAACAATAATTCTTTTGTCTGTTGAGCATATTTTCTCTATCCTTTATTGACGATTGACGATTTTTATTCTATATAAAATAATTTTATACTTTTAAATAAGTAAATAATTATACTTTTTAAAAGATATCGATTTGGCAGAAAACTTTATTTTAATATAGTATATGTTTATACCAGAAAATACTAGAAGGAAAAAAGTTATGATTTTTTAAGTAACATAGAGTAATTCTTATTTATTTCCGTTTAAAAATCATTAGAAATAAAATACTTACTAATTTATTTTTCACAAAATGGTTGTTGTTTTCAACTAAAGAGAGAAAGAAAATTTCAACAATTTTTGGGGTTTTTTCAAGCGCTTTGAAAAAAATCAAGGAAGATAAATGACTCTGGTTAACACTTGAAAGGTACTGGAAATATCTTTATACTCGGGAAGTTAACTTACTGTATTGCAACTAATATTAACCTTACTTTTCATAATACTGTAAAATGAACAAATACGTACAAGTTTAAATTTGTTAAATAATGCTTTAAACTGAACGATAAACCAAGTCCATCATTGTGTACTTTGACATAAGAAATTCCTATGTAATTAAATGTAAATATAAATATTAAAGGGATGTTGAAGCTGAAAACTTTATCAACAGAACATTAATATTTTTCTACAAAGTTTACGTCGTTTTGGTTATACAGAATTACAAATGCTTTTACGCAATAAAAGTACGTGCAAAAATAAATAAGAATATTGCCCAAGATATAACGAAAACGAAAAAAATTTAAAATGTAAAATCTCAAGCTATCAGCCGAATATTTGTTTAATACAAAAATATTGTGGCTTGTACATATTGAAAATGTGAATGCTCCAAACAGAAAAATTTTGAAGAATATTACTGTATCTTTTCATCTGAATTCAGAAGCTTAAAAATATCTGAAAAATTTGCAGAAAAAAATTTCTATAAATGTTAGGTTTTCCGCTGAAAATATAAAACAAAGCAAAGCACATTTATTAATAAATTATAAATTTTGTATAAGATACGGAAAGGATAGCGTGATTGTATTAGTGACGATCGTTTCTACGTTATCAATATTGTTCGTCATCGATTTCAGCATCTCTTTAACACTTTGACTGTTGTTGTTATTTTATTTTCTTAGCATTTAGTTCTTTGGCGAACAACAACAGTCTATAATTGTAACATTATAGGAGATAGGGAAAATTAAGTCTAGATAGCTCCAAGTATGTTGCCCATGTGTTTTTTCTTATAGTATTTATTTTAAAAGGAAAAATGTATACACAAAGTCCCGAAATGATTTTTTAAAATGTACTTAATTTTACCGAGTTTTATTAAGATCGGAAAAATATTGCAATTAAAAAATAGATAAGACTATTTTAGCAAAGTAAATTTTCGAGTCTCTTGAAATTTTGTATTAATATTTTCCATCGTGAGCAGATAAAGTTTAGTAAATAAAGTTTAGCGACATGTTATTAACTGAAATTAAGTTTTTTGCAAGTATATGGTATACTATTTTACATAATAAAAACAATGTTTATTCGTAAGTTAATTGAAATTAAGCATATTGAGCATTGACTTGACGAGGTAAAAATGGTTTATAATTAAAGGCCGGCAAGAAGACTATGGAGATTTTTCGCGAAGATCTCGGAACTGTTAATCAAGATACATATTTCATATGTGGTTCTTTTTTGTCCTGCGCTACAGGACAACTGAACTTAATATTAAGGCAAGTTGATGCTTGGATGTTTATATTTTGATTATAACGAAATAAAATATACGATTGACAGGATTGTGGTAGACATTAACACATAGAAGAAGGTTGTCTCTCACGTTTATATAGTAAGTCACAACAATTATTTGTCTGAAAAGTTGTAACTTTGAAATTTGGAAACATGAGGCATCTAATCAGTTTCTTTATATATAAAGATGGATCTATAAATTTGTAGAAAAAAGATATTCATTTCTTCGGATAAGTTTGCTAAGCCAACTTTCAGAGTAGAAGTAGGAGGAAATCCGCGTTAAGTTGTATTATAAAACAAGTTTCATGAGAATTTGATGAAATTTACATTACATATTTAATGAAATATTATCTAATTGTTCGTGCAATTAGAAGAAGATTGATCATGAGAGTTGAAATATTGCAACTAAAGTTGCACTTTTTATGCGTATGTATTTCTTGAGAATATTAATATCTTGTAAACTACTTGTAAAAGTTTTATGGAAAATTATTGATATTAAAAACTAACATATAGACACACATTATATATTATTTATTGTCTCATTATATTAATAATATATAATTTCTATAATGTATAATGTTTATATAGTAATTTTTAATATCATAGTTTTTATCAAAATTATATATGTATAATTATATTTAATATTAATATGTTATATTATTACATTATTATATTATAGACACATTATATTATATAGATAAATTTCAGAATCATTGATCATCTTGTTTTCAACATACAACGGTCGGAAGAGAATTCATAATTTATAATAGTACCTCGAAATACATATAAAATGTGTATACACACACTTATTTAAATATTTATATACTATTTCTTGTTATTTATACATTTCTGTTGGATAAACTGATATATAAATGAAGCATTTATAAAAATAAGAAATAATATTTTTTCGTATTTGTAATTTTATGTATATTTATTTACCTTACTATCACTTCAAATTAGCAGTGACATTTAAATAGTGAAATAGATGTATATAAAAGTAATCTTTTATATGTTATCGTTTGATAAATAGTAAATTTATAAGTGCCTTGCTTTTATGTGTTATTGAAAATAAAGTACTTAGCGATAATTACGCGAAAAAAGATTATACATGAAATTTATAGTCATATATAATCATATATAATTATATATGTATACAACAAAAAAATCCTTTTATATAAATACAATCAAAATAAATGTTTATGCTTCTGGCAGCACATGATGTTTAATTGAATGAAACTATTTCTTCGTTTTTTTCATTATATGTGTGACCATATAGGGACAAAATTCATATATAATTTATACATAATCATTTTTCCCTGGATACCTTAAGTTCGACTACCAAAATGTTAATTTTGATAAATTGATACTAAGCAGCGCTTGCGCTTTATTCGTTACGTTCTTCTAAAATTCTTCGTAGCACATCTTTCGCTACTTTCGCTTGCAAACTCGTCGCGACAATATTTAATGTGTAACCGTTATGAACGTTCGGTAGATTAAGTTATCCGGGTCCTCAGATCGGTATCCAACGTCCGTCCAACTGACTGACGGTTGACGAGATACGCATGACGCGCATAAAAAGCGGATATTTTCATGCATCATAAATCTCGGTGTCGCGACGTGATATCACACTGCGGCACGAGCGGAAAGAAACGATACGTCGGAGAACGTACTGGTATGGCGGACAACGGCGGTTAATTCCGGGCTTTGAGGTAAAACTCGCGTAAAACTAAAAGGAACGGACTTTCGAAGAAGTGCACGCCGCCCGTCCCCGCGCCTGCGCGAGCACCTCTGCCGCTGTGAGCGCAGAAAACGAAACACAACGAAACCGGCGCGAAGCGGTGCCAGGAGCTGCGCGTTCAAGGAGAACCGCAACGAAGACGTTACGTAATTCGGATTGCGTTCCTTGTGTATGCGCTTGCGCTCGTGTGCGCGTGCGCGCACGCGGGCTAGCGAGCTACTGTCTTCGCAAATTTGTAACGATAATCGCGACTGGCGAACGTTAATTGCAATTGATGGGACGTCAGTAATTTCCTTTGGGCAACTGGTTCTTCCTTATTTTCCAAGGAGAAGAAGAGTTGGCAATTAATGGGCTAGTACGTGGTTCGCGCGGAAACGAATCATGCATTTTATTATCTTATACAATTTAATATACTCTTCGCTTCGTATGTATTTTCTAATTATAGACCTTTCACGTTGGTGTGTCGGTGTTATCTGCGAAGAACGTGCGTCACATACTTCACGTCGTCTAACGTCTGGTTTCCGTTAGACAAGCTTCGAGTACTGCTCATCGAATAATCGTGCCGCATCGCGGAAGCGGCGCGCTCGATCGCGCAACGTGTTTTCTCTTCTGTCAGTAATCAATTTCTCTTGTTCATGAGAGACCGGCTCTCTCGGGGTTGTATTGTTTCCGCGAGCCTCGCAGCGTTTCAGTTAATTGACGTTTTCGCGATAACGCCACCTCTGGCTTGCCTGCGAAACTGCGATTCTTCTTTAGGAATTATTGCTTATAAAGAGGTCCTCTAGCGTTTGACCAAATAAACCTATAATATATATAAACCTATAATATATATACTCGTAGACAGAAAGATTGTTTGTAATTTTTTGGTGTGTTTGTGAACTCATCCGTTTTGTCCAAAAAGCAACAATATAAAATTACAACAATAAAAATTTCGAAAATTTTATTCTAAATCAAAGTCATCTTCATTTTTTTAAATGGAACTATATTTTTTTTCATCCGCAGTGTTGCAAGGAGAATTAAAATCAATTCATAATTCGGTAGTAATTCATAATGTTATCATTATTGCTACTTTATAGTAGAAAACGGCACAGTAAAACAATAATGAAGAATTTTAACCACCGTATAATACAAGCATGTTGAAACATAAATCGAAACATAAATCCTAATTGACGCAATATATAAAACTTTATTACGAAGGACGGAGCTTGTATTGCAGAAAATAAATTACATTTTGAATATATCCTAAGCATTTAATATTATTTATTACATTGTATTCTAAACATTATCATATTTTCTGCCTATATTTTTATTGTTAAATATTAGTAAAAATAACGTTGTAGAGAGAGACAGAGAGAGTTAGTTCTAATGTATTTTGATCCTTTGATCTAATATTACAGATAAGAAAAGATATGGTTCTATTTAAAAAAGAGAAAATAATTTTAATTGTTTACAAAAGAACGTTTTCAAAATTTAATAATAAATGTTTTTAATAATAAAAACGTTTTCAATAATAAAAACGTTTAAAAAACGTTTTTATTATCGCATCTTATTATACTTTAAAAGCTGATTAATAGCATCTTTTCTACCCGATTATTATAATTTATAAAAAAAAAAAAAATGGATATCATTATGATGAACATCTCCACATTATTGTGACATTTACGGGTCTTATTTTACTAATATTGTTGTAAAGTATATAATTATTTTAAACGATTTTGTTAATGAAATATTTATTGACTAGAGAATAGTACTAAAAACTTATTAAATTATTGTTAAATTATTAAGAGTAATTTTATTTAAATAAATATGATACATTGATTACTGCAGTATCGATTACGATTCTCCCGTGATCTCCATTTTCCGATCGCGCCACGTGCGGTTTCCTACAGCTTTGACACTTTTGCTTTCGGCGGCACAATTGTGAAATTATCCTCTGGAAGAAATTGCCTCGAACGCAAGACAGAACGCACTTTTTCCTCACAACAGTGAAACTCGGTAGATCGATTATTTAGCGACCGCGAGTCAACGCGGACGTCGTCGTGTTTGATCGTTTCGCGAATATAACGCGACCATAGCAGCCGTTTCCGGTCCGCTTATGGTGAGCGATAGAAAGTAAGATCGGCGTGAGTATGCCGCGAGAATACCGAACTAGAAGTGCGCGGCTCATATAACGGTCGCACAAAGGTGAAAATCGGTCATTGCGGGGTCAATAAAGTTTTACGCGATATTGGGGCACGGGTTTGGCACTTGCTGTCAGGTCGTTATTAGTAACATGCAAATTGCGGAATCTACGTACGTACATACAGATAAAAGTGAACCGATTGACTCGGAAAATTTATAGTTCGCTGAATAAAATAAAATATTGTAAATAAACGGATTTGTTCATACAGTCGAAAAATTATATACGTAAAAATGATTGTTAACCTGTTCATAAAAGAAACCTATTTTTCCAAATATACTAGAGAAACCCATAAGTAATGAAATATTTATAACATTTTTATTTTGATCAGTTTCTGTTAGAGAACTATGTATTATAGTATATCAATAATATTTTTTTAATATATTACTTACAAGATATTTAACTTATTGTATCATTGATTAAGAAATTAAAACTTTGCAGATTTAAAAATTTTTTATATTGAAATATATAATTATATCATTATAATTATGAAATATATTATTATTATTTACAGATATTTCTAAGTATTCCTAATATTATCTTAATTATTACAACAAATCATATCGTATTCTAAATTAATTTAAATATGCGAAAGATTTATTAATTTTCCTAGAAAAGTCATACTTCACTAAGTTAACAAACTATGAAGTATATTTATTTGATTTTACGTAGAAATAATTGAATTTAATTGTACTTATATTATTATGCATACATTAGCCAATTAACACATAAAGCAATTTTAAATTCTACTGTGAGTATTGTTACTTTAATTAACTTTAATTGTTAGATCAATTAATTACACTGGTTAACAAGTAATTTTTCATAAGATATTTTTGAAATGTTTCTGATATAATTTTATACGTCCGAAAATCCGAAAATTAACTCAGAATTTCTCTGTTACTCACAGTTTTACTGTAACATTTATTTAAAATTTAATATATTATACAGGGTGACCCATTTTAACTTAGGCAGCCAAATAACTCGAAAAATAAGCACACTACGAAAAAATGTTTACAATCAAAATTTCGTCATTTCGAGGGGGACGTACAATGACGTTAAAATTAGCCCCCCC
>NW_022639593.1:243249-249500 GCF_010583005.1 Odontomachus brunneus
CACCAAATATATATATATATATATATATATATATATATATATATATATATATTTTTTTTTTTTGCTTTGATTGTTTTAATATTATTTTCACAAAAAACAAGAAATTTTAGAAACTAATGTATATAAAATTTTTCGAAAATGTATTTTTGTTTTTATTATGCTAATAGAATAATATGCTAAATCCTGTTGGATTTTATGTACTTTAATTAATACGAGAAACAAAACGATTTCTATGCAAACTATAATAATATTCGTCACTATGCTCAGGGCACACACACTCTCTCTCTCTCTCTCTCTCTCTCTCTCTCTCTCTCTCTCTCTCTCTCTCTCTTTTTCGCATATTTATATTACATGTTTCTATTGCATGTTTATAGCCCATGTCAGTATTATTTATAACTTATATAAAATAAATTTTTTTCGAAAAGGCTGTATTTTGTTTCCCAATAACTGTCAGTTCAGTACGTGTAGTTGCAGAGCTTTTCATGATATAATTATGTGTAACGACACTTACTGAGCACACAACTATTAAGTGTGTATGGAGAAGCATTCTAAATGACTTTGCATTAATAAACAACGAATGATTACTTATGTATTGAATACTTATGTATTAAATCGCACATGCAAATAATGCAACCTATATAAGTTATTAAAACTTTCTTGTCTTAAAGAATTATAAAGTTTATTTTTTTTAAAGAAAAATATAAAATATTTTTTATTATATTGTGTTTTATGAAACATATATATATGTATGTATTTTACATTTAAAAGAAAAATATATATGTTATTATCAACACATGCACACACAGAATTATTATTGTGTAATTATTATTAAGTATGCAACAAAAGTAATAAAAACATAAAATTTTATTTTTAAAGTTTATACTTATCTTTAAATATTAGTCTTACTAGCCTTATATATTACTAGCCTTATATATTATATATATTAGCTACACTAATTTTTTAACACTGAGAAGAAATAAAGATGGTAATATTATATCAGGAAAATTTTGTCGTATTTTATTAAAAATTGTATAAATATTTGATAAGTTCTTTAATAATTTTTAATTAAAAAATTATATTATAGTAAAACTATAATAAAATTATACTATACCTTTTTATTATTAAAATATTAATGATAATCAATATTTGATCAATATGGTTGGTATCAATTCTTTGAAATCTAGCAAAAAAATGAAAAGATATAATGCAACTTAACATTTTAAAAACATAATAGCATAATTTTGTATATAATAAGTTAAGCCTGTAAGTTAAGCCTGAAATATAAGTTTATATTAGGTAGTATAAAACATAAATAGTTGATATTTTCAAAAGTACACTTAACTAAAATGACGAGAGAAGATTATTTAATACGCATATACGATAAATACACATACAGTACGTAAAAGGACAGATTTTTATCAATATTTGCCTTACGTAAATGTATCAAACCAATTTCAATGCTTTTGCGAATGCATTAAACACATGAAACAATATCTAGCATCCTTCAAAAGAAAATATCACTATGACTGATAATAGCACGCAATAAAAGACATCTAATAATCGCAAAACATTTCATTATAGTATATTAGTAATTATGTGCAACGACACTTATATAGAATTTACTAATGATATTTACATAATAGTACTTCTTAAAAAAAGATTTCAACGAACTCCATTGTGCTGCAGGTTTCCCTGCATATTAAACTTTAATCGGTAGAACAGCAAAAGAATTAGTTATTCTAATAAATATATTGTGTTAAATATTCTAAACTATATTTTTCATTATTATCTTTGCTGTACTAATAAATCTACCGTTATGATATTAAAATTTATAAGGTACAATCATTAATCTCTGTAATTCTGAAATTGAGTTATTGTAATATAGAAAACTGGCTATTTATACATGATTAATAGACAACTAGAGTCTATAAATGGTTTATGACTGTCCATAAATTTTCTAAGCTATCGAAGTTTTTTGTTATAGCAGCGAAACTCTTCTTTCGTAATAATTACAGATTTCTCTCGTTTGTGCGTTATATTACGCGCGAACATGACGAAGGATGCATTGAATCTCAGACGCGCGCAATTTACGCGCGCGTTAATGTCCGTCGGGTTTTTTCTTTTTCGTCTCTCGACTCCAAGGAAAACGTTCTCTTATCGTGTGCGTGATCACCTACCGTCGGTGTGTATTTAAAGAACACAATCGTTCTCCCTTCCGCGGTTTTAATCGCCTTGGCATTAATCGCCAACGATTTCGCAACGCAACAGCGAAAAAGGCTCGTTCGGTAACTCATGATTTCGAATGAACGGTTCGCTCGTTCATTCGCTCGCTTGCTTTTCGAGTTTACATTGTTTCAAGGATCATTTCATTCATATAACGTGCGGTTCGGTGTAATTCCATGCGCACCTTCCTGCGTGTATCATTCCCTGATTTCATAATCAAGTGGCATTCCGTTAATTTGCGATAAACGGAAGTTGTCTAAGTGATTTCGGATCCTCTTGAGGCGCAATGCACGCGATTTTCGTTGGGCTTCTTCGCTGGATGCTGCACTCTACGCGTCGCTGTCGAATAACGAGACGCACATGGAAAACGTAGTTTGCAACGAAAGTGGGTTGCTGGTCGTGCGCGCTGAGCAACGTGAGGTGAACGTTCTCTAAAAAGATTTTCTCTCGGCAGGCTAACTGTATTGTTATACACCTTCTCGTTCGACTAGAGCGAACTGTCGACTTGAGATACACATATACGCACACACATGCATGATGTTCGCACGTTCTGTCATCGTCGCTCGTAGAAAATAGTTCTGACTCACTCGTCTATACGTAATTGTCGTGGCCGAGTCTGCCTTTTTTATACGTGAGAACTGCGTCGATCGCTGACATTAATGAATGTATCCAGACGAAGTTCTCCTCTCTTTCTTTCTTTCTCTTTCTCTCTCTTTCTGTCGATTACATTCCGCGTGAGATGGAGTGCGACATACATATGATTACGATTCAAGAGGGAAATAACGCACGTTCTACCCACATCGTATATATTTAGCTTACGCATAAAGCGCAACGTTATTCACAAGATATCTCGCGTCCTCTTAATATAGTCACAGGTAGCGAAGGACAAACTCCCATAAGACGGCCGTATTTCAGTGCCAAAGAGTCGAGATGGCTATGTAGCCACGTAACTTTTGTGAAGCTTTCACAATTTTCGAGCTGTTAATAGACGACAGAAATTTCGTTTGCGATTCAACCAACGGCATATACAGGGTGTCCCATACTAACCGCCAAATATTGAAATGTCAGATAGCAAAAGTTAAACCGAGACGAAAAGTACTTTGTTATTTTTTAATACGAGTAGTAATTAACAATTCATTATTTAATTAATTATGGTGCTCAGTGCGCTCTAATTGGTAGAACACAGATAATGTCGTGTACCGAAAAAATGTGGATCTTTGTATCTTAAATTAATTTCGTTATGCTGATTAATATAGGGAGAAGCTTAAGCGCGCATTGCTCATATTAAAAAATGGCAAAGGATTTTTCGTCTCAGTTTGATTCCTACTATCTGCCATATAAATATTTGGTAGTTGGAACATTTTCTATATATAGACCAAGCATTCATATATTTTCTTATAACAAAAGATGAAGTTGTCATTGATAATTTAAAATAGAAAGAGAAAGTTTAATCTCTTTTCTCATTCTAGTTTAGATTAATTGTCAAGAGCTACCATATATTTTGTAAAACTATGATATGGCGGTTTTTGACAATTACTCTAAGTTACATGAAAAAACCTCAAAACAGCTTCCTCACTCTGTCTCAAACTCTTAATGTCATCATTAATTTGTAAAGAAAATGTAAAGTGTATATATTGTGTATATATGTATATTGTTGATTTTAAGATAGTTATATCATTAAATGAGTTTCACGGGAAATTTATTGAAATTTGCACTACATTCACATTGAATTATTATTTAACTGTTCATGTAATTAGGAAAAGATTGACCATTCAAGAGGTGAGGTATTTGCAATAAAATTTGACACTTTTTATACGTGTCCTTTGTAATTAACGTACTATTTTTAATTTCCATTTTTAATATCTTTCAAACTATATATGAAAGTTTGATGAAAAACTATTATGATAATAAAAACTAATATACAGACATTTTAAAATTATTGACTTCTTTATTATGTATTTAAAATACAACTAAAGAGAGAGAGAGAGAGAGAAAGTTTACAATTTAGTAATATTTAAAATATACATATGCACTTAAACACTTATATATCTCTTTCTATTATATATATTATTTTCTATTATGTACATCTCTATTAGATCAATTGATGTATAAACAAAGCGTTAATAAATAAAACAAGAGATAATACAAATACAATTCATACAATATAATATTATATATATATATATATATATATATATATATATATATATATATATATATATATACAGAGTGTCCGAAACCTTTTTTGACACAAATCCCATAGCCCATAGCTACGCTGTATCTCATAGCTATAGTTACCATAGTTACGAGACAGAATAGCAATGGGCGGAGGAACGTAGCGAGCCGCGATTCGCATGTATCACGGTCGCGCGCCGACTCGAGCATTTATTTGCTCAGACAATATAATTAATTATTCGAAAACTATTGCGAATTTCGCAATGGTATTTGACTTTTCTCTTCCGTTTAATCCGTTCTACTTTCCTACGATTTGTGTCAAGAAAGGTTTCAGACACCCTGTACAGGGTGTTAGTTAAGTATGTTGCCATTTTCAACAGAGCGATTCTTTGGTTTATTTCAAGTAAAAAAGTTTATATAAATATGTGTTCTAAACGGCTTAGTTTCCGAAATAAAAAATTTAAACGTAGTAATAATCTGTTTCGTTTAGAACAACTTCCTCTAGTACTGGTGTTCTAACTGTCATAGGCTTTCCAAGATCAACAGTGTTCCTTACAAAAGAACCCTTTTCTCGAAGATAGCGGTGAATATTTGCAAATGTTTTACGACATGATAAATTGCGTTGGAGATATCTTTCTGCAAAAATACGCTTTGCCTCACGTGAGTTATAATTTGCAAAACCGTACAAAATTTGTAAACTTAGGCATAATGAAACCGATTTTGATGGACTGAAGTAATTTGGCCCGAAAACGTATGTACAAGCTAACTAACCCGCAGCAACATCAGAACTGAAGTCTATTTTTTATTTTATGACTTTGATTTTGACTTTGTCATTTTGTTTACGATGGTGCGAATGGTAATTCACGTGAAGCAAGGCATATTTATGCAGGAAGATATCTCCAACGCAATTTACCGTTTCGTCAAACATTTGGGAACATTCACCTGTATTTCGGAAATTAAGCCGTTTAGGACATATGTTTATATGAACTTTTTTACTTGAAATAAACCAAAGAATCGTTCTGTTGAGTATGGCAACATACTTAACTAACACCCTGTATATATATATACAGGGTGTCCCGCATAAGACGTCCAAGAAGAAAAATATAAGTTGAACAGATAAACGTGAACAAATATTGTAGAGGTCATTTTTCAAACAACCACGTAAAATTTCGAGATATTAATTAAAATAGTTGAGTTAATCAGAGCGTAGTGACGCGGCAGGCGGGACATACGGCTCGCCGCAGCCGGCGAAGAAAATGGGCGATTACTTGCGGGTCTATCTTATAGGCCAGAGAGGTGGGCCGTTTGGTATACTGGAAATGGGTAGCTCCGTGAGTGCGTTTGTGTACGTGTGCGCTCGTCTATTTTCTTCGTCGGCCATATGTCCCGCCTGTTGCATCGCGCGCTCTGATATGCCTAACTATTTTAATTAATATTTCGAAATTTTACGTGGTTATTTGAAAAATGATTTCTACAATATTTGTTCACTTTTATCTGCTCTACTTATATTTTTCTTGTTGGACGTTTTATGCGGGACACCCTGTATATACATATATATATATATATATATCTCAATCGATCGATTATAATACAAAGCGATTAAGAAAGTTATATCGCTCTCTCTAAGTATAATATTTTCAGTGGTATATCAGTACTTGTCAAAGAGGCCATCAATAAATTTATTATTTATCGAATATATAAAATGACGTTTCTATTCATTTTTTAACTATCTAAGTAATAAATTTTAATATGGAGCGAAGTTGATATATATATATATATATATATATATATATATATATATATATATATATATATATATATATATATATATATATATATATATATATATATAT
>NW_022639593.1:250304-250962 GCF_010583005.1 Odontomachus brunneus
CAGAATCGTAAGCATGGGTTCTCAGTAAGAGAAATCGAAGAAATTGAATTTCGTCGATTACAGCGCCATCTATCATGAATCGAGAAAAATGTTTCAGACAAATTGTATGTGTTTTTAGCCAAAGATTCCGAATATGCAATAAAAAATAGGGGTTCCCATTTAAGATTTCAAACTTGCCCCCCCTCACCGCCCAGGGGGAGGGGTGGGGGGCTAATTTTAACGTCATTGTACGTCCCCCTCGAAATGACGAAATTTTGATTCTAAACATTTTTTCGTAGTGTGCTTATTTTTCGAGTTATTTGGCTGCCTAAGTTAAAATGGGTCACCCTGTATATTAGACATTTTTCATACAATTCGCACGTACACACAAAATTCGATTTAATTCTTAAAATTTTTTTATATTGCAATATTATCAATAAGTATCTTCTATAAGACATTTCTCCATTTAAATAATATATTTGTACAAATTTATTAAGTTTAATGATTTTTCACATATTTTTTTCTAATTAACTCTTATCTGAACAAACGGAGTCTGTTAAATTGTGCAGTTATTTCTTTTGTATATTAAATTAAATATGTTTTTGTTATGTTTGAAATTATATATATATATATATATATATATATATATATATATATATATATTTTTTTTTTTTTTTTT
>NW_022639593.1:255560-261141 GCF_010583005.1 Odontomachus brunneus
GAGATATATATATATATATATATATATATATATATATATATATATATATATATATATATATATATATATATATATCTCAACTTCGTTTCATATTAAAATTTATTACTTAGATAGTAAAAAAATGAATATAAACGTCATTTTATACGATTACGCGTATACGATTTGATAAATAATAAATTTATTGGTGGCCTCTTTGACAAGTACTGATATACCACTGAAAATATTATACTTAGAGAGAGCGATATAACTTTCTTAATCGCTTTATATTACAGTCGACCGATTGATCAATAATGCCCGCTAATTTCTTTTTAATTTATCTGCTTCTCCGGCAACATTGCGATCAGACGGAATTGAAATTGCGACAAATCGCTTTAGGCGGTATCGCGATCTGCTACGCGTATACGATTCAAAGTCGATGATTACAGCCGTAATGGCCATAATGGCTCGCTAATTGATAGGTTGAAGAAGGTTGCCGCATTTTTTAAAGAAAGCCATCCGCCGTAGTCGACGGAGTCGTCGCTACGGAAAATTGCAATAGCAATTTTTTCCACATCGCACGCTTGGTGAATCTCATGCTCTTCTCCACCCTTCACCCCTCTTTTTTTCTCCTCCATGGGTGGAAACGTTGCTTCTGATTTTCTCTCTTTTTTCTCACCGCGATTGCATTTCACGCCGCTGTGGATACACATCGCGAATCTTGTGAATTACGCGTAATTATTGGTCTCTATAGCGAACCAGCGAAGAGCGACGTGCGCGTGTATTGTGTAATGTGTGGCATCTCATGTATGCGCGCGCGCGTCTGTATGTGTACGCGTGTATATATGTATATGCGCCTATGGAAAAAAAGGCGTGCAGAAGAAATTTTAGTTTGTGATAGTAGTTCTGCTGAACAACAGACATGCTTGTAGTTTAATTGGCCGTTCACTGATACATTATCGTGCGTATTGTAAATATTCACTGAAGCGAAAAGCGCAACAAGCAACAAAGATACATATCGTACTTTATATCGTATAGTGAAAGTTCACTACAGAATATCGTTAGAATTGTTTGAAGTGCTCTCACAACTGTCTCATATTGAATGCAAAATAAGGTCATCTTGGGTGCTGTCTCGGGTATCAGGTATTTCGTATTTTATTAGGAACGCGACGGAGATAAAGTATCATAATGAAATTCACGGTCACGACTACTCGGTTAGATCCAGTTATGAAATCTCCTTACATCATAATGATACATATGTTGCTTACGGTCTGCTTCTAATTTAGCAACACTGTATTATGAGACAGAAAATAATAGGACGAACATAGCTGAAACGTCTCGCGTATTCTTTTTATTTGGTTTTTATTTCCTTACGATTTCTATTTTTGCGCGCAAGCGGATTTTCTTTGTACGGCTAAACTTTACCTTATCGGAAGAGTTTAATTTGAGATTTAATCACTCAGAAGATTTTTAATATAAGAGTAATAAATTTGCGCGCGATTTTTCTTATAATCTGATATAATTCGCTATATTATAAGAAATCTCTCTTATATATATACATACGTGTGCACAAGCCCACGCACCGTAAAATATAACACACACACAGAAAAATATAATTCTACTGCTAAGAAAGACGCTTGCCTAAATTGCTTTTCTTCTTTCAAGTAATGGTAATCTTTAGTAATATTTACCGAAATAATATTATAATTAATATTTATTTGGTAATATTTACTTGAGAATAATTTTAAAATATGCTCATACATCATAAATTTTAGGAAAGCTTTATTATATGCTTAAAAAGAAGAATTTATTCTTTATAAAAAAATTATAAATCTTTGTCAGAGAAGAGGTTGTTTCAACTTTATGTGTTAAACAGACGTAATTTTTGTTTTAATTTAATATTTTTAACTGAAATGTTAATCTTATTAGGATTTAGGAAGCATTTTGAATAAATCTGATGCGCTTATGATTGCGGATATAAACTTATAAAATACATAAAACTAATAGCATTTATTTGAATGCAGTATGTATTTTTTTGCGCGTAAAAGATATGTTTGGTAATATCGGTAATTTAATTTGAGATTTAAAGATGTATTATTCGTATAATCTCTGTAGAAAATAACTAAAAATTATAGAAATACATTAATATTTCTATTTTTTTATGGTACTATTAACTGTATGTACATGTACGATACAGTTGAATAATAACATATTTTTATTAAATATTTTATAGTTTATTTACTTTATTTTATATTATTTCTGACTTATTTAAACTTTTATCTTTGAACCACGATGACACTTTGCAACACATTATTTTGAATACTTCAAATACATGTATACAAAAATTGAGAATTTCGTAATTATTTTTTAATTATCTTTTTTCTCCCTCCTAAAGATGACATTATGTATTTTATAATAGTTTAGTACAGTTTAAAACATTCAAGTAGCAAGAGAACGTCAAATGACGTATCGCTGCATCAAATGACGTATTATTGATGTTAGAGACGTCTTTAATGTGTTATATTAAAACGTTATTTGATATTATCGTTATTGATTTGACGTTATTGATGTTTTCTGAGCTTACATTAAAAAGTGGAATAACCTTTTGATTCAGACTTTAACTCAATGTCAAATTGTTTATGATCACACATTTTTAGATACAATATAAATTAAACTTTAATTAAAAAAGTTTTCATTATTTTTGCAATATAGCCAAAATATTCTTAATTATTCCGATACTTAATTGAGGATAGAAAATTCAAATGCATAATCCGATTCGCGATATTATGGAGGACCTAGAAAGTATTCCGTTGAAGAAATTATAAATTTCTCGAACGCTCAGAAGACATCCTTTCGATTTTCACATTACATTGAGTCGAGCATTAAGGATGTCCGTTTGTACACTGGAAAATCGTAATGATTCGCTCATAGACGATACGTTTTCTAATAACGCCGCGATGAGCCGTGTGTCACGCTAGTCTCGCTCGCCATCCTCCGTGATTGTACGTGAACGCACCGCAATTTATTCTCCAGCACACACATACACGCGCACCGTACACACGGTCTCTCCTAGCGTACCCACTTATACGCGTTCCCGCGGTTTACTGTGTTTCGCCGCGTCGCCTCGTCCCGTTCTAGCTTAGCGATCATGCAGGTTGCCTGTCGCGCTCGTCCGACCTGTCGTGAAATCCTTTCTACATCCTGAGCAATTTCCCCGAGTGGAAAGTGCTGCGGCATTCCCGTTCGCGTTTCCTCGCGCCTTGCCGAGATCGCCGCGATCTTCGGCTCCGTCCGAGTTTCAAGTTAATCCTTAATGCGCCGTGTACTTTCGTGTAGGTTAATAAATATTAATAACCTGATGCAAAGTATATATATAGTATAGGTTGTTCCAGATTCTCCTCCGCAATTTTTGTGGGAACATAGAACGGATTGAGATGAACAAAGTTCTATATCATTTTGTGATATTCGTAATAATAGTCGAGATATTAATTAAAGAAGATTGATGATTGATCACGCGCGATATGGTAGATAAGTTATAGTGGCGCCGTCTGCCGTTATATATATTAGATTCAAATGAACAAACAATTTTCTACTATTTTCTACTATTTTATAAATGACCATATAGATGTATAGATATTAATCAATTAAAGAAGATTTGTGCATTATCACGTACAATTATGTACTAATTTTCTTTTATTAATAATTAAAAGTTTACGTGGTTATTTGCAAAATGATAAAGGACTTTCTTGTTCAATTTAACCTAATGTGCAAGCACACATAACATAACAGCACACAGCACTCACTACAATTCATCTACCATATCACCCGTGATCATTCACCAATTTTCTTTAATTATATATCTCGACTATTATTGCGAATATCGTAAAACAATATAGGACTATTTTGTTCACTTCAATCCGTTTTATGTTCTTACAAAAGTTGTGGAGGAGAGTCTGGGATACCTTATATATACGTACGTACAAACATACACTGTAAAAACTGATGTGTTAAATTTAACATTTCATGTGTCCCAAATCTCTTATTTATGTGTAAATTTAACACAAAACAAATGTGATAAAAAGTAATATGCATAATATATATACATATATATTTAATATGTTAGACATAGATTATGTCGATTTAACATTTTTATTTCATCACACACACATAAAACCATAGATTAATATTTCTCTCAAATGTTAAAATAAAGTTAATGTAAAGTTTTATTTTAGTTAATTTAACATTATGCATATGTCAATTTAACACAAATTGTGATTTCTAACGGTATTCAAGTGTTAAATTCTTGTGTTAATTTTTTTCATATTATGCGTCTTACTTTTTAACACATTCGTTTTGTATTAAATTTACACAATATGAGTGGATGATTTGGGACACATGAAATGTGTTAAATTTAACACATCAATTTTTACAGTATATACACACACACATGTATATGATATACACGTTCTAATTATTATGTTAAATATGAAAGGCGGTATGCAGGTGTGAGAGAGTATCTTTCACGATCTTTTGCAGCTCCCCGCTTTCTATAAATTTTTCTGTGTAATACTTCCGCATTTGCCATAAATAGTACGTTATATCACGAAGACTCAGGTAGTTGAGGACAGTTACGACAATACGATATAATGTGTTTATTTCAGAATGTTGTCACCGCAATGCAAACTGCGATTCGTAATTGCGCGGCTCTTGCAACGTGCGTTTCTTGCACAAAACTGTAATCATCCGCCGTCGGCCATTTGATACGTTAGAAAAAAAAGGAAAAAGGAAAGGGAAAAGGAAGAGAAGAAAGAGAGTAGACTCAGCCGTATCGATATTTGTCGGGAGGCAGAGTTTCGACACGTTCGCGTCACGTTTGTAGTAATCCCTAATTTAATGGCCGCGAGAGAGACCGGATACGAGGAACACTGGACGGAACGCGGGCGGCGTGTTCAAATCGGAGAATCTCTTGCACAAAACCATAATTACGTGAGACCGAGAAATGCAGCCGACGAGAAGAATGCGTTTTCATGAGCTCGAGCTTTCGCATCGCTTTCTGCGTTCCCGCATCAGGTCGCATCACGACGGTAGAGCGAAGGCTATCGAAGTTTTAGCGAGCGGTATTAAGTAATATTAATCGATTGTACTTCGCATTGCTGCAGTCGTTATAATTGGCTGCTTTATTAAGCCCTAGCCGCAAAATAATTGTTAAAAAGTAATACTAAACTACAGACAAAGCCTGCATATAGCGGAATAAAACGATTTTATTAGATAAATTGAAGATTCTACATCACATCCACAATTTAATATTAATTTATATATGAAATGTTTTTTTGTCCAATATTTTAGAAGTTGATATTTCGAATTGATATTATTAGGACCTTAACTTAGTTTCCGCCCGCAAATGTTAGATGGCAATGCAAACAGTTCTAGTAGTCATTACTAACGAAACAGGTAGTTTGTGATTAATTTCGACATTTCTCGATAACATTCAGTCAGCATACACAATTATTTTCCTAAACAACAATTTCTTTTGCTTTGTGAAAAATGGAACGCGATAAAGTGTTTTTTCGACATGTGCTTTTGCACTATTTTGATTTGAAAAAAA
>NW_022639593.1:265787-275925 GCF_010583005.1 Odontomachus brunneus
CACGCTTCCGAAATGTTGAAGAAGTGCGAGAATGGGTGGACGAATGGATTGCTTCGAAACAAACATCGTTTTATCGAGATGGTATCGCCCAGTTGCCAGAAAGATGGCAAAAAGTTGTAGAAAGTGATGGAAAATACTTTCATTGAAATAATTTAAATAAATTTTTTACAATAAATGCTTTTTCTCAGTATTTTTTGGGCGGAAACTAAGTTAAGGTCCTAATATTTTATGAAAGAAAATTTTTATACTCACATAAAAAAATTTGTTTGCGATCTAATTAGAATCCAGTTAGATTTTTTAAAATAATTATGTGTTCTTATTAATTTCAAACATATGATTCTAAGTGAAAAAACTTTTTCTAATATCTTTTCGATTTAGAGAACTGAATAAAACATGTTGGTTTCCTAATTAATTTTACTATTTATCAAAGTGCTCAAAGTGTAAAAAGTAATTTTATAAGCAAAAATTCATATGGACATATACTAAAGGTCTCATTTTAAAGATATAAGGTATTAACAATTTTATAAAATTTTATAAAATTATCGTTTCTTTCTTAAACAAAAAAAAATTTTTTTTTTAAAGTCGAACTAGTAAATATTATAAATAAATATCATAAATAAATATCATAAATATTGAAACAAAATATGTTCTCATAGTATTTCTGTTTCGATCTTAAATAAAGAACTCATGTTTAGTAAAAGAATGAGATTTCTAGTTTCAAGATAAAATTTGGATTTCTAATCAGAATCTATGTTGTATCTTGAAAATGGCAAATTTGTATACAGGATACTGTCTTAAGAGTCTTGTTTTGAAAGTACAAGATTTTAAGAATTCTCTGAGATACTTTAAAATATCATAAATATCAAAAGAAACTAGCAAAAGAGAAACAAAATTTTTTACTAGTGGTGTATCACAACTGAAGAAAACGTATCTAGTTGAAGATAAAAGATAAATGCGTATTTTGCATTCATAAAATAAGACATATTAAAATATTGAAACGCAAATATCTTTTAAACTAATGGCTTCATTAAAATCTATTAACAGTACTTTAGTACAAAAAATATTGTAGATAATTAATAAAATAATAATTATTATTAAAAATTTAATGTTGTCCATTAACGTACACGTTCGAGACAGTAATGTAGTACTTAAATTTCGTTTCTACGCTACTTCTTCTTGCAAAACGTTGACTATAGATAATAAATAACGATAATACGTTGCCTATTTACTAGCTCCACTTTAAAAAAGAAACTTCTTTCTGTTTAAGAACTGTTAAGGAAAGAAACGATTATTTTATAAAATCTTATGAAATTTTTAACTCATTATATCTTTAAAACGAGACTTTTAGAATACGTACGAAATTTCTTCATAAAATTATTTAAAAAATCAATTTCTAAAATATTGGGCAATATTTAGGGAACGCCTTGTATATTCTAATGGCAATTTAATGTAATATTAATTTATTTATATGGCTTAATATGTATGGTATATCACGTACACAAAAAAGGATTACGCTAAATCATCCGTTTATTCGAGCGTCTTCTCGTTCGCGTACGATTTCTCGCATACGCGAGGGTTATAGTGCGATAATATAAAGCGAGTTCACTTTCACTCGTGACCCGATGTCGCGACCAGGAAGACGAGTTGCATCAACGAACGATGATTACCGCGGCGATATTTGTCCAGCTTTCGAAGCCTCGAGAAATATTCATCTTCTTTCTCATCGAGGACTTATCGTCTTCGTTTCTCAAGTTTTCTCTCGCAAGCCAATCTGTTAAGGCTATAAATTTATCTTATACACATATTTTATAAAATAATATATTTCAATATTTTCCAAATTTATCTTTTCTTTTGTTGAAATGCACGATACTCGTTGCGTTGTTAATAATGCTGTGCTGTTAAGAAGAAAATAGTTAATAATAATTATATTTTATTTTATTTAAAAATAAATTCATAAAAGTTCTAGGACGTAAAAGAAATTTTCGTTTCGCTTGCAGGAATCTGTCGAATCGAAGGATTCTCTTCAAAGCCTTGCTACGCCGATGAAGAAGGAGGCCGATTCGGATACCAAGGATATGAAAGTCCAAGGAGAAGGGGAGAACAGCTCGAAATCTGACAGCGAGAGCGGCGACCGCGACGATGATGATGACGATTACGATGATGATGAGTTCCCTCCCGTGCACATTAAGCTCCCTCTTCAATTGGATCTCGACGATATCGCTGGTGTACGTATATCATACATTATAATATCTGTCCCCCTTTCCAAATTTCGGCTGTCCGATATCAGTAGACATATATATTGAACACTGCATGTATTTCTTCCAATTTGATTTAATTTTAAAGTTTTTACATTAAAATAGTATCAATATTAAATATCTCCCGTACAAAATTCTTCAGTAGTATATTTGTTTATAAGAATTTATTTACAATTTTTTTTATTAGGTACAATATAAAAACTGATATAAAATCTTTTTTAAAAGGAAACATGATACAAGCCAAATACAGCAGAAAATTATTAACTTCTATATTTTAAATTACGTAAGTCATGTCTGCATAATATATAAAAGACATTTCAATTTTTTTTAAACTTTAACATCACATCATTAGAAAATTCAGCGTAATAGAAAACATCTGATTATATTTTTTAATTCTGCATAAAATATACAAAAAGAAAATATTATAGTAAAAATTATATTATATTATATTAATTATATTATATTAATTATTATATGTAGTAAAAATTATATTAGAACTATATTTAATTTTTTAATGTTTTTTATAAAGCTCTCTCTCTCTCTCTCTCTCTTTGCATTATATTGATGTGTAGTATAAATTATTATAGAAATAATAAATTTGACTATTTGATCGAATATATGATATAATATTCAAGTATAATTATAATATATATTATATAGCAAAAAGTAAAATATACATACTATTTTCAAAAGAAAAAAATATATATATATATATATATATATATATATATATATATATATATATATATTTCCGTCATAATTTCTAGCTCAAGATTACAAAACTTTGTTTTAATTTTTATTGCAATATTTTTTCTGCGTAGATCATATAATTTGATTCATGTAACAAAATAAAATTTTTTTTGTAGAACAATTTAATCAATATAGACAATTGTTTGACGCTAAACACGCGAGTTTCATTTTTTACGCTTCATTAAAATTTCGTTTCTTCATTGACACGATAATTACTTTTCAGACGCTAATTCAGCAAGCTCGCAGCAGAGTTTCCTGCGTGGTTGAACGACGACGGGCTGACGAGGTGATGGACGGAACCGGTGACAACGGTCTGGATAACAGTACTGATCCGCAGCGTTTCCAGAGACTGAGCGGCGAGCGAGTTGCCATCCTTTGTGAGTCGGGCAGTCCAAACCAGGAGTAAGTTTACTGCTAGAAGGGAATCTACAAATTAACGTGATTAGTGTCAAGTGAAATCATCTGAGAAAGCAGAGTTATTATGTTTGTTTTAATGCCATCGTCCCTGTCTCTTATAGGCAACAGGAACAGGAAATGCTCACTCCGATCATCGTGCCTCTTGGTACTGTACAAATTCCTTTACAGTCTCAAGAACCCAATCCAGGTTACCATCAATATCAGATACACACTCAGTATCAAGTTCCTGATATGCAGCAACTGCCGCTCAGCGACCCACGAGGATTAAATCACATACCGCCCGGTTTACTTCCTCCTGAGCTCCGTAACCTGCCTCAGTTAACTATGGAGATGAGACCGCCTCGAATGGGCCCGCAAACACCCATGATGGGACCTCAAAATAATCCGATGGGACCTCAAGTAAGACCCATCATCTGTTAACATTGCTCTCTCTCTACCACAACATGTTCATATAAACAACCTAAAAAAACATTATATATAATTATGCAGGCTGTCTGACCATAGTATACAGGGTGTTCAATGTGATGATCCGCACGATTTTTCTAACACTACCGATGGTTTAAAAAAATAGTTGCAAGATGAATTTTCAATACTTTGAATTGCTTTGTGCATGCTACAACTTGTAATAACAAAAAGTAAAAAAATATATTTTCTATTTCATAAAGAAATCAAGATCATTTTGAATCTTTTAAATATTGCCATGTATTTTTTTTACATATTGTAGAATACAATATTGTAGAAGATTTTAAAATAAATTTAACGTATTATCATAAATATCATCTTTATTAATAATAATATTAAAACAATAGAAAAAACTCTAACTTATGGAAACAAATATTTAAATTGTTTGTTTTCTTCTGTAACACACAAAATTTTACTCTTTCTAACAAATTTATTTACTATGTGTAGCAGCTATTGTGCTATTTGGATTTAAATTTGCACAAGCTATAATTATTTTTTTTCGAAAATCTTGAACATTATTAATTGGTGTTTGATACACCAATTAATTGCCAAGAGCTTGCAGATATCCCTACAAGAAAAAATCCATTGGAGAAAAATCTGAAGAATAAGGCTATCATCGGATTAGTTCATGTGTACTTATAATATGAATAATTTTTTTCCAAAAGTATCTTCAACATTATTTTAAACTGTTCGTGCATTATAAGCAATTATAAAATAATAAGCCATATATTTGATATTAAATCTTAACAGAAGTGAATATGAACAAAAGTATTTGTGATACTACATTGAATTTATTTTAAAATGCTCTACAATATTACATAAAAAAAGTGGTGTCATTTAAAAGATTCAGAGTGATCTTAATTTCTTTATGAAAAGAAAATTTTTTTACCTTTCGTTATTGCAAGTTGTAGTCTGTACGAAGCAATTGAAAATTCATCTTGCAACTTATTTCTTAAATCGTCGAAAATATTTAAAAAATCGTGCGGACCGTTACGCTGAACATATTTATGTCGTATACGTGTAGATTAAGTTAAAGTAAACAAAAAAATTTCCTTACTATTTTGCGAATTACGTAAAATTTCTAATCATTTGTTAAAGAAGATTGGTGAATAATCACGTGACTCTGTGAGAGAAGCGTTGTAAAGATAATGTATGGACTGTGTTAATCAGCGCTCGCCTTATACACGATCATACACGATTATTCGCCAATCTTCTATAATTAATAATTAAAAATTTTACATAGTTGTTCGTAATGGAATTTTTTTTTAGTTTCACTTAATCTACACGTACAAGTTCAGTTTGGTTTAATGTAAAAACACATGATAACATATATCGCTATCATAGCTCATCTATCGTATCGTGTGTGAATCTAATCTTTTTTAATTAAGAGGATGCTGGAGTCGATGACGAACTCGAACAATGTCGATAGTGCATAGACGATCGTCACTAACATTCTGAGCAGAAACTGAATCTAGTGATTGTCTAGTAATGTCACAGAAAGTTGGGTCTTACATCGCTAGCTAGCAATGTAACGCTCTCTTCTCCTAATGGCTATACCAGAAAAATTATCTAGTAGCTAGATACAAATAAATAATGTTTAACTATAATTGGTATAAGTACTAGACAGTTCTGATATCCAATTTCTATTCAAGATTTATCGATGATTTTCTATCTCATTACTGTATAATCTTTTACATCTAGCCACTATTATGTAATTAGTATAGTTACTAAATAGTCCTGACATTCAAAAGACTGAATAGGAATATTTAACCAGTCACAAGTTACTGACTGACTAGAAAAGTTATCTAGTCATTACTATCTAGCTACTAGTCTTGAAATCTGCTCTATTAGATGCATTTTTGCTCGGGATAATCACGCTATCCTTTTCATATTTCTTATATATATATATAGAACTTATATGAATGTGTGTTGCTTTGTTTTACCATATTCAACGGAAAACCTAACTATATATGTGTAGAAATCTTTTTGTAAACTTTTCGATATTCTTAAACTTCCAAATACAGATGTGACCAATGTAGACCAATGTTCTTTCAAATTTTTCTGTTTGGAGCATCCACACTTTCGTTATGTACAAGCTGCGGAACTTTTGGATTAGGCAAATATTACGCTAATTGATAGCGTAATGAGATTATACATTAAAAATTTTTTGTTCGTTCTCGTCATATATCGAGCAATACTTCTATTTATGCACGTACTTTCATTGCGTAAAAGCATTTGTAATTCTGTTTAACTAATATGACGTAAACTTTGCAGAAAAATGTCAATGTTCTATCAGTAAAGTTTTCAGCTTCAGCATCCCCTTAATAACTCAAAATTTTATATGATTGTTTGCGGAATGGTACACGAATTTTGTGTTCAATTTGATAAGTTTTATCTAAACACAATAGGTAGGTCATGAATGTCAGATATTCTGTGTATATAAGTTATATATAATATTCTTAATATATTATTCATATATAATATAAATTTTGCCTTTATATAGTTACACATTTATAATTATATATATCCACATGAAAAAACGTTGTTGAATGCAGAAAGAAAGAAATAGTTTCATTTCATTAAATATTCACATCATGGCTATTAAAAACATAAACATTTACTTCGATTGTATTTGTACAATAATGTTTTCCTCGGTATAGACATATATAATTACATATATGATTATGTACTTATGATATTGAGACAAAATTTGTATATAAATGTTTTGAGCCGGAAAACCAATTTTGTTGTACACAATTACACAACAAAAATAGATAATGAATTGTGGGGAGGATTTTGAAATGAACCGTGGTAAACATGTTAAGCAATACAACAAACTCTGTGCATTATCGTGAATAAAAGTGTCGTAGATCGTTCGTTTGGCCCCCAGTAGGCGATCACTCAACCATCTTTCTTATTTAGGTCGAGGTGCGTCAGATCCCTATTGAACTACGTCACTTCCCAATGGATTCTATGAGGAATATGCGGCCGATGGCTCAGGAGCCTCGTCAGGAGCCGCAGCCGCAGATCTCTGTTATGTATCACCAAGCCGAGCAAGTTCCCAATGCCTATAACCAAGAGCAACAAGGACCTGCCATGATGCCACCACCACCTCCTCCTCCGCAACCCGAGGCGCAGGTCCAAGATCAGAGAATACATCAACCCGTGATGATCCCGCAGACCGAACAAAGACCGCCGGTCGCATCTCAGGTCACGCCCGAGAAGCCGCGCTCTCCATTCCAAGGTATCCCTATTGAAATCAGAAGAATCATTCAGCAAGTACCGCTGGAGATCAAGAATATTATTCAGCATATCACTGGCGAAGCCAGACCATTCCCGGTACAAGTACCGGAAGGGGCACGTCGTGAGGTAAGCGTTTCATGCTCAAAGTAATTTTGAGAAGAAGACGAAGAGATCTTTATAAAATTATAAAGTAAGAGTAATCACGACATCAATAATATATAACGAACTATTGTACTTTGTAATTTATGTCGCTCACGCAAACAGGAACTCAAGCCGTTCCCAGGCGCGCGACCGATACCGTTAGGACCATTCCCACTTCCGGTGGAAGTGAGAAATTTGATCGAGCATGGTAACATCGAAGGCCGCCAACGGTCAGATGGTAGTGACGAACAACAGGAAGCGAAACCCTTCCCAAGTTCAGAGGATGAAGGCGATGATGTCGACAGGAACTTCCCAGTGCCCATGGAAATTCGTGATATAATCCATCAGGTAAAATGGCAAAAGAGAATTGGGAGATATCATATGAGACCTACGTCATTGCAATCTACAGTGAACATTTAATATTAAAAATATTTTAATTAGCATTCTACTATTTAATTCTTGGGTAGTGTATCATGTAGTGCTAGATTCTTTAATACACTCTTGACAGGATTTCATTTATATCTGATTAATACATTGATTATTGCGCTGATTTTCATTGATTGCACAACAGAGTTTAACTGATGATCAAATTACTAAAGGAAAGAAATATCTCTGGAGATGCATATATCTTTTATATCTTTTATCTAATCTTATTAACGCGCGCACGCGTTCTTAATACATTAAGAGAATATATAGCTTGTAAAATCTTTTGAATATTTTATCATGCTTTCTAGTAATGTGTATAGAATAGATTGTCAGTAGTGACTACCAGTAGTGTTAATTTTGCTAAGCAAGATCCTAATACATTTTTTAATAGTAGACAAATTTCTGAAATAAATTTTACTCAGGGTGTCCCAGTCCTCGTGATTCTAATTTATATCGGCAGACCTCTGAGAAATTTATAATTAATTCGTTCTGATTAAACATGTCGAGGGAAGTTATTATTTATGCCGAGTTTTCAACTTTCAATATAATATATATTTCTAATTACAAAGTTCGTGAAAAGCTCCTCATTTTCGATTGTTTCTATCTTAAAAAGAAATTACCTTAATTGCAGTCTTAACGTTTTCACTTATTATAATTAACTCTAAATTACTCAGAAAACTTGTCATTATAAATTAAAGTCGCGAGAACTGGGATATTTTATGTATATAACAGAAGAATAATAAATTAAAGCAGAATTTCGCAATATTTTATAATAGCTTTTATTATAATACTATATTAAAATATTATACTATCATTTTTAACAATATATTTTTTATAATTATTAATATTTTATTGTACAATCGATTTTTTACACAAAATTGATTATTATAACTTACCTTAATTTAACCAGATAATGTTGACTCATAATCATCACGGTATTCAACATATTAATCACGATATAGTTATATTTTTCAGTAATTAGAGTCAGTGACAGAGATATCAAAGAAGAACACATGATAGCGTGGCCGAGCGATCTAAGACGCTGGTTTAAGGGGAGAACTCCACGTAAATGAGCCGAAAAATAGGCAGTTTTTAGGGATTAAAAACAAAAAAACTATTCGATAAATCTTTTTGAAACTTTTAGTATATTTAAATGCACACTCAAAGAACTAGAAAATATTTGGTTTGAGAAATAGTAATGGTTAATGGAGGTCGATGTCGGAGACCTCGTTTTTGATGAGATGAACTTTCATATACTCTAGCGGTTTCAATTTTAATTCTGCAACAGAAATTCTAGAAGATTTGTTTTTTTTTAATAAAAACCACGTGGAATGAACCTAAACTTATTAAAAAAAGAGGAAATTTAGTGAAAATAAACGACTTCGAAAGAAAAGGTTCTAATTTTACGGAAAATTTTCATCTTAATTGTTTGAAAAATGTTGTTTAAATAAATAAATATTTATAATATTTAGGTTCATTCTGTTACAAAAGTAATAATGTATATGCACGCATAAGCGCAACGCAATTGGTTAAATAGTTTTTGAGTTATGATGTACGCAATTTGTGAAAAAATAGTTCTGAAAAAAACGCGTTTTAAGTTAACGAAGCAAATAAATAACAGTTTTTGGAAACTCACGGCTCTTTTTGACTATTCTGCAATTCCAGCTCCATACAATAGACCTTTTGTTTCTTCGAAAAATTGATTTTCTGCAATTTTTTTTTGTTTATGAGCTATTAAAGCCTCCTTTGTGCTGCTACGAACTTGGTGCTTCTGTCTGCTCAATCGCTTACTGTCCAATAAATCGGCGTAAATTTTGTATTGCTAGTCAATTTTAAGGTCCAAAACATCCATTATTTTTAGCACTGCAGAATAGCCCTCGTTAAATATGCTAGTAGCAGCATAAGCAGCTACTTCTATTATTTTAGTGCCAGAAAATAAATGTGGGAGCTAGTCGCCAGATCATTGTATTTAGACTCTCATTAATATTCTGTGTATGCTCTCCCAAGCACCTCTCGGCCACTAAAAAACATTAAAGTCTATTGCACAAAAGGGATTGAATCGAGAAACGGGAAGGATCCGGCCAAGATGCGCCGGGTGACTCTTATACTTGCGCGCAGCGCAGATATAAGTGTCCGTAGTCCCATTAATACTTCGAAATGGGTTCTAAAACTTTAGGATTATATTTCCCATATAACAAGGACTCGATTTAAATAAAAAAAAATCGATATTTCCGAATTACGTGGAGTTCTCCCCTTAAAGGGTTACGTGCAGTCAGGAGGTCGAAAAATAGCCAATTTTTACAATTTTTTTTTGAAAAAACTATATGTGTTTTTATTACAGTGGTGTTCTTAAAAGTATATATATATATATATATATATATATATATATATATATATATATATATATATATATATATATATATATATATATATATATATATATA
>NW_022639593.1:276081-293291 GCF_010583005.1 Odontomachus brunneus
ATATATATATATATATATATATATATATATATATATATATATATATATATATATTAATGCAATTTTAATAAGTTTTGTTTTTAAAATGTAAAAAATAAGCTAAAAGAATTATGTGCAATTTGTTAGATGTATTTTTAATACACGCACACAACGCTGCTGTTACGTCTATCGGTGTGAAGCCGCGTCGCTTATGTCACTGAGTGAGAAAGAGACTGGTCTTCGCTTTTTCTCGCTTCTTCTCGCTCCAACTCACTGCGTTTACGCGCATCCGAGGATGTTTTAGCTTTCTCGGCGTGGATCTGAGTCGTGAACGCGAGTATGATATATCATTGCTGCCGAGAAAAGATTCCCTATATAAAGTTTATTATCAAGTCAAGATGTTTATATCAATATACATTCAGAATTTTATTCTACATATAATGACACAAGTATCTCAAAGTGATAAAGTTATAAAACATACACATAAACTTTTTTACGGCAGCGACAATTTGTGACAAAATATGAAATAAATATAAGGCGAACATTTAATGCAACGTGTCAGTACGTCGCCCGGAGTAAAAGTAACGTACTAGCAATTTCCTGACGAGCATTCTACGTCTTAATAGGATACCTTTAAGCCATTTGCTTATCGTTATATTGATAGAATAAATACGGAACTGTTTTTATCTTTTGAAGCAATTGTAGCACTATGAAAGTAAAGGTGCTAAGATAACTTCCCAGACAACATAATGTTTAAAATCAGGACATAAGATGTCTTAGAGATCATCTTTAAGACATCTTTTAGACGATTTACGTATAAATGTCTTTAAGGCATCTCAAAGATTATCTTTAAGACATCTTATATTCCGATTTTTGACATTATTTTGTCTGGGTTATTCAACATGTAAATGTTTATCAAACGATGTAGACAAAACAGTTCGCTTTATCGATACAGTTGGAGACTGCTTAATTCGTTCTTGGTTCGAATCCAAGTCGCGGAAACGATTATCATTAATGCGACTATGATTAGTATATTGATCATAGATTAATGTGGTCCGCTATTGTAATGCAGAAAAAATCTGAAAAAGATGTAAATATAAAAATCATAAATATATATCCATATATTTATGCAATAATATTTTGACTCTCGGTGGTTCAATTAAGCTGAATTTTAGATGGAAAATTTCTGTAAACTTGTTGTTACCATGTGAACCACTGACAAACTTGTGAAATATTTAATATTAAAATATTAATTTTTCTACTATAAAAGAACTGAAAATTTAATAATATTCTATTAAGATATTTGCAATTTTGTTAACTTTTACTAAATTTTTATTATAGTGATTCACATGATAACGACAATTACGGAAATATTCTACCTTCAAAAATTCTAAAATTCAGCTTCATTAAACCACCGAAAGTTAAGATATTATTGCAAAATGACGACCTTGAAAAGAAAAACGAAATATATTTTAACTACATGTACCATACACTTATATTGAGTATTTGATCATCAAAATTATATTTTTTTTCTCTTTATATGTTATATAAATACACGTCAAAATAACATTTTCGCATATTCATTCAGTTTGTCATAAAAAATTGTGAAAAAACAAGCATGATTTTTAAATCGTGCAATCTGACCTTCCAGTCCCCTTAATAGAGTCTGGTGTATATTGTAAATGTATATTGTAAATTGTATAAATACACATTGCGGATGAATAGAAGCATATGTTTCTACTTATAATTCTGTATGTTTCACGTGCGGAGTTGCGGTCAATTTAATAAATACGGACTATAGCGTTTCGAGTTAGACGTGCATTATACATAAATATACGGATACATGTTTTTCATATTTACATCATTTTCTCAGATTTTTTCTGCATTACAATAGCGGACCACATCAATCTATGGTCAATATATTGATCATAGTCGCATTGATGATAATCAATGAAGTTCACAACTTGGACCCGCATCAAGAACGAATTAAGCAGTCTCCAACAATATCGATAAAGCAAACTGTTTTGTCTATAACGTTTGATAAACATTTACACTATAAAGTATAATAAGTTGAATAAAGTTATTTTAGCACCTTTGCTTTCATAGTGCTACAGTTCCTTCAAAAAGAAAAAATAGTTCTGCATTCATTCTATCAATATAACAATAAACGAATGGCTTAAAGGTATCCTATTAAGACATAGAATGCTCGTCAGGAAATTACCAATACGTTACTTTTACTCCGGGCGACCTACTGGCACGTTGCATTAAATGTTTATATTTATTTCATATTTTGTCACAAATCGTCGCTGCCGTAAAAGAGTCTATGTATATGTTTTGTGACTTTAAGACCCAGACAACATAATGTCTAAAATCGGAACATAAAACGTCTTAAAGGTCATCTTTAAAGTGTCTCTCAGACAATTTACGTATCTCTTTAAGGCGTCTTAAAGATTATTTTTAAGACGTCTTATTTCCAATTTTAGACATTATGTTGCATTGTGTTGTCTGGAGATACTTGTGTTATTATATATAGAATAAAATTTTGAATGTATATTGATATAAACATCTTGATTTGATAAGAAACATTACATAGGGGATCTTTTTTCGGCAACGACGATATATCATAGTCGTGTTCACGACTCAGATCTACGCCGAGAAAGTTAAAATATCTTCGGACGCGTGTAAACACAGTGAGGCGAGAAGGAGCGAGAAGGAGCGAAGACTATTCTCTTTTTCGTTCGGTGACATGAGCGACACGGCTTCACACCGATAGACGGAGCAGCAGCGTTGTGTGCGTTAAGAGATGGCACATGGAGGGGGTATTTTTCCTCGAACGTTGCAGCGTGCATGGCCACATTTCTGCAGCACTGGGCACCAGTCTTTTTGGAGGCATGGGTTCGAATCCCACCGCTGCCAGTTTTTTGAGACAAATTTTATTTTTGAAAACTTCACAACTAAAACACATTATTGCATGAAAATATGCATGAAGATCGTTGAATCGTATCCTGATGTGCATATTGCAACAGCGTGACCGAGCGATGTAAAGATAATTAACTTTTCGTAGTCTTATGTCGAGTCTACCTCGATATCATATTTTGTTCTAACCGATTCTATAAATCAACTGATATAGTTCTGAAAAAGGTCTACCCTTTGATTTTCGTGAAATTTGGTCTTATATATTCCAAAATAAACATATCTAAAGCGTTTTTTGACGTAACTAAAAATTAATTGAGATAACGTTAAAATAATAGTTGTATTAATAGTAGTTATATATAATAAGGTAGGTTAGCTTTTTGCGGAGAGGGGCGAAGTTTTTTATACATATCCCACATAATACTGATAATTTCTCTTGATTTGTGAAATATATTATTTGAACTTATTTTAATCTTTTCATACGTATTTGTGTAAAATAGGTAGTGTTTACCACCTTTGTTAATATTACATAGGAGTTTTTGTTAATCTTGTAAAATATTAATTTTTAAATATTGGTAGACTTAATTAATTTAGTAAATTTATTAATTTAGAAAAGTAAAAGATATATATTTAAGTAACAACTCCTCCGCTTAAAAGAGATTTGATAGAATTACATAAGAAAATATATGTAATTAAATCGTAATATTAATAAAAAATTATAACATTATATAAAAAGTCATTATATAGAAAGACATTATGTATTCAGGTAAACATTTAATCAAATAAATAAATTTAGTATCATATTCAATTGCTAAAAATAAGTTACGATATAAAATGAAAGAAATTGATAACTTTTTTATATAAGCTAAAATAACAAAAATTAAATTTTCCGACAGAAATAAGTTCAGATAAAGTCATATAATATTTAAATAAAATTGGTATATATTTCTATCAATCTCCTTATCGGATTTTTTAAACAAGACTCTGAAGGATAAATATATACGTTTATGTATAAGAGGTATAAGTCATTTATACCATTGTTATAAAGAATAAAGAAATAAACACGTTGAGCTTAAATATACGTTTGTATATTTGATATAATTAATCTGTTCTCAACAGCATTCGCAAATGTATATTTATAGAAATAGATAACAAATACATAACAAATTATATAAAATGTATAATAATTCTCATGTAATTAAAAATGTACGTTATACAGAGAGCGTTACTCTTTCTGCAATATATCTTATAGATGAAATCATCCTTTATTCGTGGCATGTAAGAACTTTTGGAAATAAATATATTTGCTTTTTTAACATTACAATTCAAATAAATATTTTAATTGCGCTAAGAAAAAACAATTTTATATTTTAGATATATTTATTTAAAAGTATCTCGAGCTATTTCATAGAATTTCATGAGAACTCGAATGTGGACCTTTTAGAAACTATAACTAATCAATTTTAATTATTAATAACATATTCAACAAAAATATAATATTGTAAACATGTTGCGTTTGTCCGTAAATATATTACGGCCGTGATTTTTTATCTACAAGTCAATTGAGAAGACCATAAAAGATTAAAACACATCAATTTCTCCAAAAGTATGTATTCAAATTTCAACTGCCTGTCTTTTTATATAGTGCTATTAGATGACCTCATGTGGCTTCTTTCAATAAAGATTTGTGTCATGTAACAGAACAATTAGCGACAATGTGGAGAAAAAACTACCGTACAATAAACTGAATGAAATATATATACTGATGAAAGTTATTTTTACAATTTTAGGTTGTGGAGGGTCGTGCTTTTCCAGTTCCAAGATTTGCGCTGAGACCAGTCGAGTCTTTAGAGGTACCAGTAGAAGCGCGTGCTGAAGTTACTGATGGCCAGTCCATGGAGCAACAATCCGAGCAACAGCAACAAGCCGACCAGCACCAGCCAACACATATGATGATTCAGCAACAGCAGCAGCAACAACAACAACAGCAGCATCAATCCATGCAGGAAGCCCGTCCTCACTGTAAATAAGACTTTATTTATTTCAATTTTTTTTTCAAGATTTTATTTTTAATATAACCAAGAGATAAAATATATATAATAAGAAAGAAAATATATTCAAGAAATAAAAGATATTTATTCGCGGTGGATACTAATATAACATATTTAATAATACTAATAAAAATTTTTTAAATAAGAAAATAAAGTAAATATCCCAATTAGTAACAGTGTTTCAATTAGTGACAGTTGCATTCGTTTTTCTCTTAATAAATCAGATAATATGAATCTATATTTATTCTAAACTTGTGTTCTTACTCTAAATTTTATACAGGGTGTTTTAGACTCTCCTCCGCATATTTTGTAAGAATATAAAACGGGTTGAGGTGAACATAAAAGTCCTATGCCGCTTTGCGATATTCGCAATAATAACCAAAAAATTAATTGTAAAAGATTAAGAAAAAACGCACGCTGAATGGTTAAAGGAGAAGCGCTCGCGACCTAGTAGTCTTTTTTAAAAAATGGTGAAAAAAGACGTCAAGTTCACGCGCTTGCCCACACGAGTAGAATTATTACAAAAACTAGTTAATTCTATAAAAAATATTTTATTTGTAAAATAACACATTTAAAAATGTTTATAAGAAATATTGTTGTTTAAACTTCTAATAAACTTTGATTCCCGAGCAGCACGCATCAGCAAGAAAGGGGATTCGTACGCACTCACGCGACAGTGCCCGTGAGTCTCACGGTGAGTATGTGCGTATCCCCTCCCGTGCTGATGCGTGCTGCTCGGGAGCAGTGCTGGCAGTTCGCGATATATTTTCGCGCACGCGCATTGAGCAAACTCTGTGGTAACCTCAGCGCCGTATCTATTTTAAGGTATCATAAGATCCTTCACCTAAAGGAAAATATGAAAGGATTGTAGGAAGAAAAAAAGTTTGTGGAAAGAAACAGAATGCTATTCATAAGTAAAAATAAATATATTTTTTACTTTATATCACTTTATATCACAATATCACTTTATATTAAAATTGCACTTTTTATCACATTTTATTTATTAATATATACTATATATACTTATTATCACATTTTACACAGCTATACTAATTGTTATAACTATATTAATTATACTAATTTATTATTATGTCATTTCACTACCTATCTAATCTAACCACTCCCAGGCAAACAACACAGACAGACGGCCGAGTATTTTCTGCATGTCCCTTAAGAACCCCCTATTAGTGCCTAACGCCGTCATTGGAAACTGCTTACGTCGAGCTGCTACGTCACTTCACGCATGCGCACAAGGGCTTCTGTCTATATAGAAAATATCGCGAACTGCCAGCACTGCTCTGGAGTAAAAGTTTTTATCACTGCGCTCAGCCATTCAGCGTACGTTTTTCCTTAATATTTTACAATTAATTTCTCGGTTATTATTGCGAATATCGCAAAACGGTGTAGGACTTTTTTGTTCACCTCAATCCATTCTATATTTCCAAAAAATATGCGGAGGAGAGTTTGGGACATTCTGTATATTATCATATATTGCATATTTTTCTTAAGACGTAGTATCACAATTATAATAAAGGATCCCGCACAAAACCTATGGAAAATGGTTTTCGGTCAAATTGGCTGAAATTTCACTATGTTATAGTTTTCGCCATGCTGATAAAAAGTTATCATTGCACCAAGTCCCAAAAGTCAATATTTCCCAAAATATAAAGGGTCAAAGTAGTGAAATATGGTCATCCGCAGTAGTAAGACGTATGTTATAAGTATAATATATATGTATATGTATATACAGGGTGGGGCAAAAGTATCGGACCGGTGAAATATCTCGAAAAATATAAGTTTTATAAAAAACTATTTCAGATCTTAAAAAGATCTATTGTATTTACTGATTTTAGCAGATTGATCTTGGGTGGCGTTGCCAAGGTAAAAAATCAGTTGTTTTCACGGCTACTCACAATCAGTTGTTTTCACGTAGTTTTTGAGTAGCTGTGAAAACAACTGATTGTGAGTAGCCGTGAAAACAACTGATTGTGAGTAACTGTGAAAACAACTGATTTTGAGTAGCTGTGAAAACAACTGATTTTGAGTAGCTGTGAAAACAACTGATTGTGAGTAGCCGTGAAAACAACTGATTGTGAGCAGCCGTGAAAACAACTGATTGTGAGTAGTCGTGAAAACAACTGATTTTTGACCTTGGCAACGTCACCCAAGATCAATCTGCTAAAATCAGTAAATACAATAGATCTTTTTAAGATCTGAAACAGTTTTTTGTAAAACTTATATTTTTCGAGATATTTCACCGGTCCGATACTTTTGCCCCACCCTGTATATACATATACATATATATTGCGGAACTAAATATTTATTACATATATATATGTAAAAATCGATTTTTATTTATTTCGTGAATAAATATCAATGTATCACTTATACTTATAACATACGTCTTACTACTGCGGATGACCATATTTCACTACTTTGACCCTTTATATCTTGGGAAATATTGACTTTTGGGACTTGGTGCAATGATAACTTTTTATCAGCATGGCGAAAACTATAACATAGTGAAATTTCAACCAATTTGACCGAAAACCATTTTCCATAGGTTTTGTGCGGGGTCCTTTCGAATAAAATTAAAAATTATAATAAATCCTGGAACAATAGAATTTTACAAATATATTGTTGATGGCGACAGTTTAAACAGTTGCTGTCAACAGAAATTGATCATTCACTAGTCTGTTCTTTTTAGCTGCATTGCTGAACTGATACAATAAGTTGGAATAAGACAACTATATTTTTTCTCACTCTAACTTATTGCACCAGTTCAGTAGTGCAGCTGAAAAGAACAGACCACACCATCATATATCTATTAGTTATTCTGTAATTTCAAGTGATTGAAATGATTATATCAAAGTTGAGAGAAGGTTTAAAGAATATTTTGTAAGCAAAGGAAATAATAAGATATGTAATTTTCATAGTTAATTTATACATATCATTAATAGGTACTATTATTTATTAATTTATACATGTCATTAATAGGTACTATTATTAATACTACTATTATTTATTTATTTCTATTAGTGAAAATCTGCATAAATATGACATAAAATAATATAAACATATATTATTATGATATATAAACGTTTCTATTTCTAAAAAGAATATGTTTGTAAATCTCATTTATTATAGAGTTCAGAAATACCATTAATGTCGTAACTTGACCCTTCAGAGTTTATTAAATATGTCATTAGCCCATAAATTGTTATGTTAAAGTTAGTAATAAGTTAGTAATATGTTCATAATTCTATAACCATATTCGAATAATATTAAATAATGCTTATATAATATGTAATTCTCCCGTTAAATAATACCACAAATTAGGCCAAAACTAACCTGATGTATCACACATTAGTTACACTTTTAAAAAAAAAGTATTATAAATAAATTAAAATCCCTCCATGCATTAAAAAACACATTTACAACCCTAAAAAGCTTTTCAAGAAAATCCGTTATGTGTATATATGTGTATTTAGTTTTTTTTTAATATGTATATTATTAATTAATTAATTTATTTTCAAGATGAGGTTACTTGGTCATTAAATTGGATATTCAGCTTATACATTTTTTAAAATCTTAGATTTTCATGAAAGCAATTGTTTATTTTATTTAAATCAAATAATTTAAATTTAAGTAAATATATGGTATTTTAGTGCCCACCGAATTTTTATTTTTTATTCTTCAGATATTTTTTTTCCCTGCTATATACGATATAGTTGTTTAGATTGTGAAGAGATTAAATATTTAAGATTATTTTCTTTTTGTAGTTGTACAACCACGTTCTGTACGCTCCGCACCTGACGAGGTCTTCCTTCATCGTCGCGAGAAACGCGTACGTCGTTGCGCCTGCGATTGTGCGTGCTAAATGATGCAGCCAACAACGGCATTCGCGTCGGACGGACCGAATCATTGAGTCCGCCCGGGATCTTAAAATTAAGAAGAAGTGGACCTTAAAAGCGCGTTACTAACGCACACTACGATCAGATATTTAAAATTGTTGCAGTCTTGGCGATAAGAAATAGTTGCATATATTCTTGTCAATGTTGCAACCGGCTGCAAGCGGCAATCGCACCGAATTCTCACGAACAGAAATAGATTATTATAGCAGGCTACGACGTTCAAGTAATTTCCCTTCAGGTTTTCCTAAATTCTGAAATTTGGTGAAAATCCAAGAATTCGTCACTTCTACTCGTCGAACTGTGTTCGTCGCGAAAGAGGAAAAACGATAGAGTTGCACAAAGTTGATAGTATTTTTATGTTCCACACGACTTACCGAGGTAAGTGCGCCCGCTAATTAAAGCGTACAGTCGACGATTATAATGGAATTTGCTCGTCGAAAAATAATGTCTCATTTGATCAATAATTATTGACTTTGGAATAATTGATTTTACAATATTTTTAACCTCAGCCATCAGTACTGATTAAGTAAATTATTTAGTAAACTGTGTAAAGTATAACACATTTTACATACATTTTACCGACACAAGCTACTATATATCAATATATATATCAATGAGATTAGAGTAATATTTTCTAAACGATTTGTCGATTGTATTCTTTCGTAGACGGAAAGAGTGGAAAGTGTAGCTTAGAAATCTGTGATTCCCTTCTATACTGGAAACGTGCTTCAAGAAATGTAGTAAACATGGTTTAATATTTTAAAAGGTAAATAACTATTATTATTAGGCGTTTGTGTACAATAATCAACTCCTTATATCCTTTTAATAATTATGCATTTTTGTTTACTTATCTCTTATGACCCTCCGTCCCCTTCGTAATGATAGAAAAAGGATCGTATAAGCTAATTCAAAAGCTTCTCGAAAACACAGTATATTTTTATTTTAGTTCAAATGATTATTTACGGATACACTTCTGTACATTGTTTGCGCTTTGGAAATTAATTTAAGCTTCGATTATTTTATTGATTTATGTTCTTTATGTATTCTACATGTTTTCCTTTTTTTCATGACAAATAATAAAGTGATACGATATTGGTTAGACTCAATTTTGCTACACCTGTTAATAAATCTAAACACATGCAATCTCTTGCCATCCTAAGTTAATAAGCCCGAAGATATAAAAAACGAAGAATTTTACAAACGAAGAATTTTACAGAAGCTTGTCGGTAAAAAGTAGGAAGAGTTGATTAATTTATATTAGTTTTTTATACTTTTGGAAGTTTGTTTATATCAATATAATATTGACTTTATTGGTATCTTTAAATTATTATAGATTAACTATATGAAACATGCGAATTGATTTTGTGAGAAAGAAAAATCTTCAATATTATTCTTTAAATTACTAAATATTTTTTTTTTATAACACTTGTATTTTTTTTTATATAAAATAAAATCATTCTTTACAGAATGTCTTGAAGAATAAATAAGAAGAAATGATAATAAGAATAAATAACTTGACATAAAAATATTCGAGTTAATCAGAGAAATGTTTGGGTAAATTATGAAATCTTTGGATATCAAGCGGCATGGTATTATATACCATGACTTATATACAATAGATTGCATTTTCTTATGAGATATTTAAACATAATACTTGAAGAACAACTATTATCTTTCTATGGTCTACAGGTATTCCATTTTTGTCCAACTTGGTTCCTATTGAAGAAAGCTAAACGAAGCAAGTGTTACGCGATGGTTACATTCACGACGGATGAGCGCAAACTTTCATTCAGCTGCCCCCTCCCACTACGTGAAAACTAAAAAATGAATAGCTCAGAATTAGGAGCTATTTATGAGCTTTCGATCCCCGCTAATCGAAAATTTTGAGCTCATTTTCCTGAGTACTAATTTTTATTTGTAGGTGAGGGCCTAAGTAAACGTTTACTCAGCCCCCTCCACTTCTTAAAATTGCATGAACATAATCGGGATAAAAGCAGAATTATGAGCTAATTAGGAGCTCTCAAACTAGCATAGTTTTTGAGCTCCATCCTCTACTCTCGTAACAACCTTTAAACAGTTTACGTTCAAGAGATAACTCATAAAAAAAAGAACTCAAGTATTACTTTCATTAATATTATTATCCGATTAATATGCTCACAAGATATATAATCTATGATTCTTGAACTGTAACCCCTTGGCAAGAAAACGACCCTTTACAGTCCGAGAGAACTATACTTAAAAACCGATTACTGCTCGCCAAAAGATATTTTCTCCATTTATGAGCTTCCAAGATATGTAGATTTTGATTTTTGAACTGCAACTCCTTAAAAGGAACATCACTTTCTATCGCTCGCACTCAAGAGAGAACTATACTTAAAAACCGATAAATGGGTTATTTCTCGCCAGAAAATATTTTCTTTATTTATGAGCTTCCAAGATATGTATATTTTGGTTTTTGAGCTGCAACTCCTTGGTAGGAACACTACTTTTTATCGCCCGCACTCAAGAGAGAACTATACTCAAAAAACGATGAATGGGTTATTTATCGCCAGAAAATATTTTCTCCATTTATAAGCTCACGAGATATGTATATTTTGATTTTTAAGCTGCAACTAGTGTTACCAGGTGGTAGAAAAATTAGGCGGTAGATGGTATACTAAAAAGCAGTAGATTTGAAATTTAAAGCGGTAGATCTTTTATTTCAGAAGTTTCGTAAAATATAAGACATAAAACTGATAGTTAATAAAAAAATATTCTAATTATAAATAATACGAATACCTAAAACAATTCAATAGCAAATAAAAGAGAAATTACTTATAATGAAAAGTGCACTCGTAGTTTTTTCTATAATCTTTATTTAGTCTCACTGAATATCACAAATTTTGTATAAAACTGGTTAACAGAAAAAATAATAATTATAATAAGTAATACGAAAGCTAATGCGGGGTGAGAACGTAGAGTTCCTAGGGACTCTATAGATTGCATTCCAAAACATCTTTTTCGAAAAAATTTTACTCTAAAATCTATAGTTCATGTTACATATACACTATAGACTTAAGAGTAAAATTTTCCTCGAAAAGGAGGCTTTGGAATGCAACCCTAGTAGGAAACACGATAACACCGCTCACGGTAGTCTGGCAGCACTAAATTAGAATATCGGAAATAATATGCTGTTTCAAATGTAATTTTCTTACTTGTAGTCGTGGTTGTCAGTCTTTAATGTATTCTTCACGATAAAAATTTTCAATTTCTAATTCATACACGAATAATCGATAAAATATATAAGTAAAATAAAAAAAACGGTAGATAATCTAGTCAAAACGGTAGATCTACCGCTAAAACGGTAAACCTGGCAACACTGGCTGCAACCCCTTGGTAGAAACTGCTCTCATCCGCACTCAAGAGAGAACTATGCTTAAGGGATCATTCTACTGAAATTTCGAAAAAATCGATTTTTCATTTTTTCATTTTTTGAAAATATATGTATTCAAAAATTTATTGTACAATTGTACAATTGTACAATTTTGGTGAAGAAATTCAAGCTACAGCTAGTCTGTGTAGTGGCTCGCTTAGCCATATGTGCCAAGGATGCCACTTTTAGCTTACCTAGGCCTGGTTACACCAACATTATTTTGGCTTTAAGCGAAAATAAACATATATCTATCTTTATCTTTTTTTCTATATAAATAAAGATAGACATATATTTAAGTGTTACTTAAAACCAAAATAACGTTGGTGCAACTGGGCCTTATTGCAAGCGAGCGACAGTGTAAGTATACGCTTGATTCTTTGACCCCCGAAGCTTGTCGCCGGCTTGCTTGTGTGCGTATCCCCTCCACGCTGCTGGTTGCTTTACATAAGCTAAAAGTGGCATCCTTGATATGTACTTCACTGCTACGGCTCTAAGTCGGCGATAATTTACTTCTATACTTGCTTTATTGTTATAACCAGTATAGCCTGTAACGTAACCTTTTCTTAAAATATAGACTAAATATTTTGTACAATATCTATGGTAAACAAAAAATAAATATTTATAGTAAGATTTTATAAATATTTTAAATATATAAAAGGAAAAAGTACCAAAATCTTTATTTAAAATATTATTAAAATATAAACTAAATATTTTATACAATATTTATAGTAAACAAAAAATGAGTATTTGTAGTAATATCTTGTAAATATTTCTATTTACAAATATTATACATAAAAAAATAAATGTAATTATTTATAACTATTAAATTACTGAAAGAATAAGAAAATCGAAATTTTTAAATTGGTAAGATACTCTGAAAAAATTCTTTAAATTAAAGAAATATATTTTGTTAAATATAATTTCTTAACTTAAAAAAATATTTGTTACATTTTAGAAAACATGTAATAAATATAAATTAATATTTTTTATTTATAAGATGAGCTGTAAATTTATAAATTTCTAGATAAAAAAAGATTTCTTTGACTTTTTTAAAATATCTATATAAAAGAATAAGCAAATAATTTTCTTACAAGAAAAAAATTAGCTTTTGAAATATGTAAAAACTGTATTTAAATAAATATTAGCTTGTTTTAAAAGTAAATGAAATACAAGTAAATTTAAAAGTAATGAAATATAAGTAAATCATTTTATAAATCTAAATAAATTATTTTTTGATATTAAAAGTATCTTTTTTGTGTTTTAAATTAAAGTTTTTATTATCAGAAAACAATTTATTTAAATTTACAAAGTGATTTTTTTGTATTTTACTTACGTTTAAAACAAGTAAATATTTTTTATACTTTTTATGTACTTTTCAAATATACTTTTTACATTTAAAAAAATCTATTCTTTTTTTTTTAATAAATCATTTATTTTTGTGGATATACCATATGTATACAATATAAAAAATGGATATACCATATGTATACAATATAAAGTATCTTCCGGTGAAAGTGACAGTGGCGCAGTGGGTAAGGTGAACGACTCAAGAAGCGAAGGTCTCAGATTCTCGTGTCCCAGCATGGTAAGCAAATTTTCGATTTAAATTGAATTAAGTAGCGTGCAAAACAATAAAGTGGAAAATTTAAGAAAAATTCAAGAAAAGAGAAGAATATTTATATTTTTATAATATTTATAAATGTTCATGTAAACGTTTAATAAATATTAAAAAAATTTATAGTTAAGTTTATTAAATATTTTAAAAACGTTTTTTCCAAAATATTTGAAAAAACTTTTTTTTAATGTAAAAGAGTGAGCTTAACCCATTGTTTTTAACTTTTTTAAAAATGTTTTGTAAATGTTTTTTAAATATTTTGAAAAATGTTTTTTCAATATTATTTTGCTGGTTGATGTGCTGTATGGGAATATTTAACAGTGATTTTATTATTAGTATTTACCAAAAATTAAGTAGCCAAAAAATTACTGAGTTAGGGCTTTTGCACGTAGAAAATTTTTAACCGTAACCGTATGGTCGTAAGAAAACTGACCAATTACAGTCGATTATTCCTCGAACGCATGGAGAATAATTAACTCTGATTGGTCAGTTTTTTTACGACCTTACGGTTATGGTTAAAATTTTTCTACGTACAACCCTTATAGAAATGTAATACTGATAAGTAATAATTTGGCCAGTGATAATTACTGTCGTTCAATAATTTTATTACTCGTACGAGTAATAAAATTACTATTTATTACTAGCCAATTTATCACAGCCAGTGATACTTTTCTATAAAGGAAAGACCCTTACTGTACTATACTTAATTATCCGGGAAAAAAATGAAGTGATTGCATTAGATATATGTAGATCACATTAGAGCAAATTGGATCTGATATGATTTATTGTTAGCTATAAGTAGATCTTTGAAGATATACTTTTTATTTTGCATGAGAAATGTTATATCCACTAAGATCCTAGTAGATCCCTCAGGAAAAACAAAGTGATTGCATTGGATATATGTAGATCCTATTAGAGCGAATTGGATCTGATAAGATTTCTGTTAAATATAACAGATATCTTATATCTGTTAGATATAAACAGATCTTCGAAGATCTACCTTTTTACTTGCACGAGAAATGTTATTTCCATTAAGATCCTAGTAGATTATCAATGATCTATATAAATTATATATATCATCTTGTATAGATCATTGATAACTTACAAAGATCTCAGTGGATATAACATTTCTCATGCAAGTAAAAAGGTAGATTTTTGAAGATATATTTATATCTAACAGTAAATCTTATCAGATCCAATTTGATCTAATGTGATCTACATATATCTAATGCAATCACTTCATTTTTTTCTGGGATATGTTTATAAAAGGACATTTAATCAGGCATTAGACAATCATGATTCTCTAGTTTAAGAGATTTATTACTGCGCGTAGAAACTAATACATTCGTAGATGTATTTTTGCAACTGTCGTTATTATGTTACGTAACATTACTAATTATTAGGAAAATTTTAAACGAACTGCGATATTTTTCCGCAACAGCAAGTATAAAAATTATGCCCATAATTATGCATAATTATGTTTAAAATTTTCTTAATAATTAATAATGTTACGTAACATAATAACGACAATTTCCATATGACAGTAACATATATTTTGCAAAAATACATCTAATCATACAATAAATGTGTTAGTTTCTACGCGCAGTAATAAATTTCTTAAACTAGAAAATCATGATTACCTTCAATGCTTGATTGAATGTTGTTATCCTTGAATAACAAAATATGCAATCTCGAAAGCATAAATAGAAGTGTATGTAAAGTATTTAATTTAGAACGCATAGCTCGTTCATCAGTGTCGTGTTAATGCTATTATCAATAGTCAAGGGTTTTTTGCGACGGTGATAGTGAATTGCTAAATATAAAACTTGATCAAGTTCTACAAGATTGAGAAAAACACGCCCTATTATATATATTTCTTTCTTAGTGATTAATTTCAGTTGGATATTAATCTAAACTCTTAATTTCCGAGAAACGAATTTTATAAGTTTTGGAATGATGTGCGCATTTGTCACAAAGTAAAACAACTAGGTATGTTTCTGAATCTACACTTACACGTTAAAACATTTTAACATATACATGTAAAATCATCAAATGTAATATTAGTGTATAAAAAGATTTCAGCAATTATAGAATATAACTGTTAACATAATATATGCCCACACAGCACGTAATATTGCAAAAATATTGCAGTGATATTGCAATATAGTGGTAATATTACATATCACAGTGAAATATTATAGAAATATTACTGAAATATTGCACCTTTATATATGTCATTAAAATATTACAGAAATATTACTGCAGTATTACATACTTATATCATTGAAATATTACACATTTATATCATTGAAATATTACACTTATATATTTGCAATATTATAGTTAAATCATAGCAATATATCATATTCTAATATATCATATTCTAAATAGAATGGTGACATCAATTGACATATCAATTTTTTTGACATTATAGACATCATTAAAACGTTATTACGGCGTCATTTGAAGTCACCTTCCCTTACAGAAGTAGTATTTTTTAAAAGTTTCTTTTAAAATTTAATATTTCGATTTCTTTAATTTGGATTTTCTTGGATTTTTTAATTTTTTTTTGTTTGGATTAATCATTATAACATTTTGTTAAAAATCTAAAAGTAATTATCACTGGTTCACTACATTACATCAATATTTATCGCATATCGAATGTTGATGCATTGTTTCAATGTCTATCAGTAAATTATCCAACAAACACTAAGTAAAAATTATATAACTATTATTTGATGTTTGCTAAGTATATTATAATGTACTGTGAACACTATAAGAATACATTATATAAGCATGAATTGTAAGAACATCGTTGGAGTCATCAGAGTCACTGCGTGCGCGCTCGATCGTCAGGTCAAGAAGCAACAGTTTAATGCGGTCAGGACATGGATGGGTGACTAGTGGTATACTGCTTGGGATCGAAATTATCGCTGGAGGATTTCACGAAAGTTTGGAGTGTATTTGACAACCTTCCCCAGCAAACACAATGTTACATGTAACATACATGTTAGTTGTAATTTCCTACTCAACAATATAACTGTTATATAACATGCGTGTTATGTAACAGTTATATTGTTGAGTAGGAAATTATAACTAACATGTACGTTACATGTAACATTGTGTTTGCTGGGTCGATACGTAGTAGTTTATGAAACATGAGAAAACTAGGAATATATAAGTATATTTCTTTAAATATTATGATTTTCTCACAATAATATCATTGTGATTTTCACCATTATATTACTGTGATGCATTTGCCGCGGACATTTTAATATTACTGTGATATCTTAGTAATATTCCAGCATTATTTCTGTTATATTCCC
>NW_022639593.1:294098-294210 GCF_010583005.1 Odontomachus brunneus
TAACTAACATGTACGTTACATGTAACATTGTGTTTGCTGGGTCGATACGTAGTAGTTTATGAAACATGAGAAAACTAGGAATATATAAGTATATTTCTTTAAATATTATGAT
>NW_022639593.1:294220-294421 GCF_010583005.1 Odontomachus brunneus
GTTATGTATATAAGTAGAATATATGAACATGAATGGACAAATTTGATACATAATAATATATAATTATATATAATTATATATAATTTTATATAATTATATATGAAAAATTTATATATGAAAAATTATATATAAAAATTTTTCATTGGGGATCGAGCGCGCATGCGGTGACTCTGATGACTCCAACGATGTTCTTACAATTCA
>NW_022639593.1:294431-294628 GCF_010583005.1 Odontomachus brunneus
ATGTGAGTAACATAGAAGTTTAACATGTAATACAACTGTTATACGTTCTTGATATTGATGTTATATATATATTTAATTTCGTTATATAACTGCAATATAACTGGGTTTTAAAATTATTATATCCCACACAGCACGTAATATCGCAGAAATATCACAGCAATATTATATTTTCATTGCAATATTACTAGGGAATATAA
>NW_022639593.1:294638-294779 GCF_010583005.1 Odontomachus brunneus
ATATATGAAAAATTATATATAAAAATTTTTCATTGGGGATCGAGCGCGCATGCGGTGACTCTGATGACTCCAACGATGTTCTTACAATTCATGCTTATATAATGTATTCTTATAGTGTTCACAGTACATTATAATATACTT
>NW_022639593.1:294789-295269 GCF_010583005.1 Odontomachus brunneus
ATTAAAATGTCCGCGGCAAATGCATCACGGTAATATAATAGTGAAAATTACAATGATATTACTGTGAGAAAATCATAATATTTAAAAAACTATATTTATTCCTAGTTTTCTCATGTTTCATAAACTACTACGTATCGAAGGTTGTCAAATACACTCCAAACTTTCGTGAAATCCTCCAGCGATAATTTCGATCCCAAGCAGTATACCACTAGTCATCCATCCATGTCCTGACCGCATTAAACTGTTGCTTAACCTGACAACCCGATGAAAAATTTTTCATGCAAAATTTTGTATGAAATTTGTCCATACATAATTATGTATAATTATATATAATCATATAAAATTATATATAATTATACACAATTATGTATAACAATATGTATAATTACATATAAATTTATGCGTAATTATGTAAAATTATATATGAATTTATATATATATAATTATATATATTAATTATATATATAATTATATATATAT
>NW_022639593.1:295279-297687 GCF_010583005.1 Odontomachus brunneus
GTATAACTTAACTATATTCTATATTCTATTTAGAATATGATATATTGGTATAACTTAACTATAATATTGCAAATATATAAGTGTAATATTTCAATGATATAAATGTGTAATATTTTAATGATATAAGTATGTAATACTGCAGTAATATTTCTGTAATATTTAAATCTGTTAAAACATATAACAACTGTGACTGCAATACGGCAAAAACTGTACACTCGGTGGCAGGTATGGTGTCCCTCGGCGGGCCCGTATACGCCTATCAAATAGTCGAAAGCGACAACAGGCATATACGGAGGGCGTACTGTACGTCTTACGTACAACGCGAGAGAAGCGAAGAAGATACGTAGGGGAAGTGGTGGGAGACATTTCGTTGTTGCATCCTTTTCGCACGTCATTCGATCGAGAGAGAAAACATCAGCAGACGTTACAGTTGTTAGTGGTGTTCTCAATAGCTGTCTCACTCACTCAACGCTTGAATGAAAATATGAGCGAGACAGCAATAGGGACACCGCGCTGTCTCTATAGGTGTCTTGCTCGTTCTAATATCCATATATCACGCTTTCCTCTTTTCTCCTTAACAAAAATGCACGTTGTGCCGATGCATGACACCGAATGACAAAATTTAACTTTTTTGTTGTACGAATGTGAGTAGTCATTTCTGATGTATTTTTGCCCGCTAAGTACAAATCCTTAGTCCAAATTTGGTTACCGCGTTACATTTTTGAAAAAAATACATCGGAAATGATAGACATATTTCGTCATTATAAGGTCATTAAGATGCATCCGCATGTAATATTGAGATATTAAGATTTTTACAAAGAATGAATTTTGCCGGCATATGAAAAAAATCATCTGATGTTATAAACATTTCAGTAATATTGTCGCATATTCTGATGTCAATGGTAATGGATAAAAACATTTCACAATTTGACATTCTACAGAATGGAATAAATTTTTTTCTTCGTAAATTTCATGATAACCATCAGTATAGATATATCAGTATGTAATCATAAAGTATAGACTTTTCTTTGCAATTTTAAAAAGAAGCAGATTTTTTTCGTAGAGTTTCGATATATCTAAGAGCGCGATCCATTGCACCCTGCAAACGCTTCGAAGTCTAAGCACTCAAAGTTACCCATGCATTTCTTTTAAATCACTTAAGACCGAGAATACAATAGGTGTAGTAAGCTTTAAGTATTAAGAAATTAAACAATCTTAGTCGACTTTTACAAGAATAATCGAATGAGGTTTGCCAATTTCTTATGACTTAAAGCTTGCTACACTTATTGTGTTTCCGTGCTAATTTGACGTACTGTACTAGATGAAATGAATTCTTTTCATAAATCTTATGATAAAAATTGTAAAATATCGTTTTCTTACAAATTAAAAAAAAATAAGAAAGAACTAATAATGTTATAAGGCTCTTGTAAAAATCAATTTAATTCTAAATATAAACAGTAGGCCGATAACTCTTATAAAAATATCATACTAAGAATCATTGATAATTACTTATTTTCAGTATTAAAAATACTGGATAATAAGTAATTATCAATAATTCTTAGTATGATATTTCTATAAGGGAATATAAACATATATTTATAATATAAACATGTAAGAGCCGATTTTTCGCTGGTTCGTATTATGTAGGTTTAATGTACGATACGTCAGGTCGGGTACTTCTGGGACTACCCTCGTAAAGAAACAATTAATACAAGTTTCCAATTAAAGCAAGTTTTTTTTAAGAGACTTTTTCTTGCTTCTTAAAGTAATAGATATGGAGGCGGTCCAATAATAAAGGGGTCTACAGCTTCTTGATTTTATTGACTTCTTACTTTGCTTTACGCGAAATTTGCAACATTTATGTTGTATTCTGTTCTGTACTCCTTTTCTACGCTGAAGAAGGCCCGAACCGAGGACCTAAACGTACGTGATATTTATAGAAGACTTGTATTAATTGTTTTTTTACATTAAACCTACATTTTCTAATACATAACACGAACCAGCGAAAAATCGGCTCTTACATGCCTACTGTTTATATTTAGAATTAAATTGATTTTTACAAGAGCCTTATAACATTATTAGTTCTTTCTTATTTGTTTTAATTTGTAAGAAAACAATGATATTTTATAAATTTTATCATAAGATTTATGAAAAGAATTTATTCCATCTAGTACAGTACGTCAAATTTTGTCGTTCGGTGTCATTCATCAGCACAACGTGCATTTCTGCTAAGGAGAAAAGAGGAAAGCGTGATACATGGATACTAGAGCGAGCAAAACATCTATTGAGACGGCGCTGTGTCCCTATTGCTGTCTCGCTCATATTCTCTGCATTCAAGCGTTGAGTGAGTGAGACAGCTATTGAGAACACCACAAACAACTGTAACGTCTGCTGATGTTTTCTCTCTC
>NW_022639593.1:297902-309752 GCF_010583005.1 Odontomachus brunneus
AAGGCCATTCCTGAAATCGATTATTACAACTGTTTCGAAGATTGGAAAATCCGTTGGAATAAGTGTATTATATCAGGGGGGGATTACTTTGAAGGGGACGAAATTGATTTGCAAGAATAAATAAAGAATTTTCGAAATAAATGCAATGTCACCTTACTTTTTGGACACAGTAGTATGTTACATGCAATATAACATGTTACATGTTATATTATACATTACATTGCGTTACATTACGACAATGCAACAATTATATTATTGTATTTGCTATTGGATACTTGTTACTCTTTATTTTAGCATTTGATGTAATTTGAAATATTTAAATATTTTCGAAGTATCAAAACAAATAAAGAATAAGGCAAATAAGAGCTAACCGCCAATCGTAAAGGCGAAATTCACAATTTAATAAAAGCCAATGTGATACATTAATTTGTATTTATAAAAAATTCAGACGTTGTGATCCAAGTTTCGGAACCTCTTCAGTGATAATGTAATACAAAAAACATAGTTTCAATCAACATCGCTTAAATCGCATTGAAAAGCATTGATGAACTATATAACGGCAAACCATATAAAGCGAATGTAAAATTAAATCTAACAGACTGACGTGGCCCGACAGTCAAATTACCAGACTCAACAAACATGGTTTGTTGAAATGTTTGTATAATTCATAAGTGTGGTTCATAAGCTTTTCAATGCAACTTAAGCGATGTTGATTGAAATTATGTTTTTTGTATTACATTATCACTGAAGAATTACATTATCACTGGGTCCGAAACTTGGACCAAAACATCTGAATTTTTTGTAAATACAAATCAATGTATTAGCATTGGCTCTTGTTAAATTGGGAATTTCGCCTTTATGATCGGTAGTTGGCTCTTATTCTTTGTTTGTTTTTATTGTTGTTTCAAAAGTTTTCAACTTTTTAATTTTTGAGGTGTACTTTTGGCAATTTCAACGACTTTAAATAAATTTCCAACGACTTTAAATAAATCCTACGTAAACGAGATCTATATTAGAAAATGTTAGAGTTGACAACATGAGTATATAATAGCATATGTGAATTTTGCACGAAGCGCTTCCAACTTGTTTTCAACGCGTTCCTTGTTATAAAGGAGAGACAGGTACGTCGAATAAGTGCAAGTTATATTTTATATAAGATATCTTTTAAAAAAATACAATTTTATACTACAATCTATCTAACAATAAAATTAATTAAAGATACTTTCAAACTATGTCATTAAAAATTTGCTTACATCATATGCTTTATGTTATCAAGCTGCTAGTATCTTGCACCTTTAAATATGCATTCAAAAGCAGGTTTTTTTATAGATAATCATCAAAATGGCGATGATAACGAGTTATTGGACTTTGGATAGTCTAATGATTCTAATAACACTCGTGCTGGCCGCATATCTTTATATGACTCGCAAATTCAACTACTGGAAAAAACGAGGCGTTTTCGAGATAAAACCGTTGCCATTTTTCGGCAATCTCATGAACACTATGCTTTTTAAAGAATCTTCTGGATTAGTTTTGAAGAACTTGTACAACAAATCAAAGGGGCAACGTTATATAGGTTTTTATGTGCTTGACAAGCCTTGCTTGTTGATACGCGACCCAGAAATAATCAAGAACATACTAGTAAAGGATTTTAATAACTTCTGTGATCGAGTAAGCTATACTCATTCAAATGATCTCATGGGTCGCAGTAGTCTCCTACTCTTGAAAAATCCAACATGGAAACTTTTAAGAAGCAAGCTAACACCAATGTTCACATCCGGCAAACTCAAGAAAATGTTCGATTTGTTGATGAAATGCACTGTTAATCTAGACACATATCTCGACACATTGGGACTAGATGGTAAATACTTTGCCAAATATAAGAACAATTAATTGATCGTAAACATTGAGCTTTTTAAAGTTCGATTTCACAAATAATAAAGAAGAGAGAACGCTTTAAATATATAATGGAATAAAATAATAAGCTAGTAAAAGTCAGCGCGTTGTTATACAAGCGTATATTAATACAATAAAAGCACGACTTTAAATTATATAAAATGTATACTTTTCGGTCCTATTGTTTGGACTTTCCTTAGTAAAAATCATAATATAAAAATTAATACAGATAAAAACTGTCAAACAATATATTATAAAATAAGTTTAAAAATTATGATTGTTTACTCGTGATAAAAATAATACGTTTGTAATAAGATGACCACTATTTAATGAATTAATTCATGGAATGTTTACAGAAAAGGAAATAGCGATGGATGTGAAGGATATATTTGGAAATTTAACCACGGACATGATCGGTAGCACTGCTTATGGACTCAATATTGATTCAGTGAACAATCCAGAATGCGATTTTCGTAAGAAGGGGAGGGCGATATTCGAATTTGACATCTTGCGCGGTTTGGAGTTGTTTGCAATTTTCTTCTATCCGGATATATCCCGTTTGTTCCATGTAAATTTTTTTGGTAGACAAAATATTCACTTTTTACGCAATGTTTTCTGGAACGCAATCAATGGTCGCATAGAGTCTGGTGAAAAACGAAACGACCTCATCGATATTCTGATTGACTTTAGGAAAGAATATGTCAATCAAGATTTGGGAGAGTTCCGTAAGTAAAATATGGTCAATAATAATAATGTGTGTGTGTGTGGCGCTTTTTCGTATTATGAAAGAAAATTCTTGAATTATATATTTAATTCTTATATATACTTGACTGTTTAAGAAAAGTTTGTAAATATTTCAATAATCAAAAATTAATTATAAATTCTATCATAAAATAAATTATAAACTCAAATAGATTCCTGATTCTTTTCGGAACTTAAAATCAGGTATACCAAGTTGACGGGAGCTCTGCAAAGTCCAGAAATATAAAAATTGTTTATGTCTTTATATGTGTACTATATATGTGTTATAAAAATTGTTTATGTTTTTATATGTGTACTATATATGTGTTATAAACGTTATGTACTATATAACGTTATATATGTTATATGTGTTATAATATATATTATAAACGTTTATGTACTATATATGTGTTATAAATTTTAGAAGTTAACGGAGATAGCTTAGTGGCGCAAGCGGCTATATTCTTTACTGGCGGTTTTGAGACCAGTTCATCCACAACCTCTTTCTTATTATACGAAATCGCGGTGCAACCAGAAATCCAAAACAGACTTAGGGAAGAAATTCTCGATGCGTTCATAGCAAACGATGGAAAAATCACATACGAAATGGTATGTATGATTATATTTATGATATATGTATATGTGATCATATATATGCACATACACACATATATATGTATGTGTGTGTGTATGTGTGTATAATATATTGTATACAAGGTCGATTAGTATTCAATAATTTTATTAAATAATGACATTAAATTATAATAAATAAAACGCTAATGCTTTCGACAGTAATACTGTATAAGATAAGATAAAACGATAAGAATAATAAGAATGTAAAAAAAATTGAAATAGAAAGATACATCCATAATTTGCAATCAATCGGATACATCTATGAAATAGTACGAACACTTTCGTACATCTATGAAATAGTACGAACACATTCTTTTACTCTAATAATTACCATAAATAAATCACCATAAAATTAACGTGGCATGTAAAATGGCATGTAATCTATCTTCTTAACCTACATTCCTTCATGATTTTACATATCTGCTCAATTGTGGTTGCAAATTTTATTTTATTGATACATCTATTTATTTCTGTATATTTCGTAAGAATTTTTAGCGTGTGTTTTCACGCTTCTGATGTCACAAGTCAAAATAAAATATTACTGAAAAAGTTTAGGAAACTTAATGTTCAATAAATGAAATGATTATAAAATGAACGTTTATTTATTGCCAGATTCTGTCATTACCGTATCTTGATATGGTGTTTTCTGAAACCTTAAGGAAGTACCCAATATTGACCACTCTAGATCGCGAAACGCTGGACACTTACAAAGTGGCGGACTCCAATCTGGTTATCGAAAAGAATATGCCGGTTTTTATTTCATTACTTGGCTTGCACTTTGATCCGGAATATTTTCCCAATCCTGAGAAATATGATCCAGAACGATTCAATAAAGAGAATATCCATAAAATACCGCCTTACGTATATATGCCATTTGGAGAAGGTTCTCGCAAATGCATAGGTAAGATATTTTTCTTTTTGATATTAAGGAAGGATTTTAGAAATTTTAAATTTCATGAAATTTTTTGGAGTCGTCTGATAAAACGTAGGAAACAAAAATGTTACCTTAAGTAAATTATTGATGAATAAACTATAATGGAAAAATTTTTCAAAATTTCGTAATCAGAAAATATCTGTGTGCAATGGTGCTACTTTTAAGTTTACTACAAAATAAATTAACAAACATAAAGAAAAGTATACGACTTTATAATTATGATAATCTGAGATTGATGGGAATTATGAATGATAATTATAGCGGTACAAAAAATTTCCATTGGCTCGAAACGTTCGTCTAGTTTCATCCTCATTTACTAGAGCATCCTCATTTCAGAAATAATCTCACTGTGCTATTGTGCATCCCACAGGTGCTCGTCTGGCTATTTTGCAGACAAAACTAGCGCTAGTCAAATTCCTGAGGCAATACGAGGTAACACCGTGTGAAAAGACTCTAATACCGATGGTTATCGATCCGAAAGGTGCTTCCGTGACGTCGCCATTGGGCGGCAAAATATGGCTCAACGTACGAAAGATTAAAACAAGTTTTAATTAAAATCTGACAACATTTATTTTACATCAGTATACGATCATTGAATGTATCAAATTCATTTGATATGTTAAACAATAAGATATTCCGCTGATAACATTCCAATGATAATATTCCGATGATAACATTCAAAAGGAATATGATATAAGGAATGCATAATAGATCATTACTTCTTGAATAACAATAACAATAGTGAATAGTTTTTAAAAATTAGTAATACTAACAGTGTTTTTTCTATAAGTAAAACTAAAGCAACGAATAACAATGTTAGATATAAAATGTATGTAACTTGTATGATGTAACTTTTCTCATATATCTTGTATAATATAATATAATTATTGTACTATACATACATACACATACACACATACAATATACTGTCGTGCCCCGTGTTGCCGGGATGTGAAAGAGTTCGGAATCAGCGATGCGGGCGCGGCAGGGTGTGTGGCGGTGGGTAGGAATGTAGTCAAATGTGTAGCCACTACTTGTAATTAATATATAAAAAGCTTTATTTATAACCGTACTTGGACGTGTGTGATTATTACTCCCGAGTTCTTGTAGTAATGTACGAACCGCGTGTCGGTCACGTATGTAGCGGGCGAGAGACCGAGGTATAAAGTCTGACGCGGGCGGTCTTCTCCGCTTTTTTATAATATTGTTTAGTCTTGTCGTGGAGGGGGTGCCTGGCGACAAGAAGATTACCATATTTGGTAATAGTTTAATGCGTTTCGAATCGAGGTCCGAAATGCGGAATGTGCAAGGTGGTGCTTAGCGCAGCACTTGCACATCCGCTTCCTTGTTGTAGCGCAATCAAAACGATTCCTCATGAAGTGTTTCGAAAGCGCTAATAATATTCGCGATTATAACATCCCTCCTTCCTTGGGAAAAGAAAACGGAGTGTCTAGCGAGGTTTTCGCAACCTTATTCTATGTACATTTTTCTTTTGTTTTCGTTTACAATTATGGTTATAATCGTTTGTACTTGTTATACTTTATTATATCGTATTCGTGTTATAAATTTGTTTTCCCGTATATAAATGTGATTACAATCGTGTACTATTTATGCCTTATGCGTATAAGCTGTGCCTGCGTGCTAGCGCAGAGATTGTGGGTATTATCGGTTTAGAACGTGTTCTTACATTGTTTTCGGTACTAGGTAGTGGTGTGAAAGGGGGTTGTGTTTTCTTTTTTATTTTTCTTACTATTATCATTATTATTACAATTAAAATTATAAATACTGTTACGCTGGGCGCAGTGGTGTAAATTATATTTATGTGGTTTGACCATGGGTTTTGGTCTAGATTCTCTTGTATATCGGCTAGTTGCGCTTTTAGTTGTAGTAGTTCGGACAAGTTTTGCGATATTTTTGTTAAATTTATGTTTAGTGTTGTAATTATATTTTCTACCGTGTTTTCCGGTGTAATTGTCAGGTTATAGTTTGATATATATATTTCTAATATGTTATTTGATATTATTTTCTGAGATTGTATTATAGTGTTTTTTATAGTTAGTTTACATTGTTATTTAAGTGTAATTATTCCCGTTTTTGTTATCTTGTTTTGGTATTTGCTATTCTGATCATATATACGTAATTGTTGTGTGTTGTGTGTTGAGTATAACCATGCGTTTTTTCCTTTTAAAGGAATTAAAATTGTGTTTTCGGCGGTGATATATTTTGTTTTACATATTTCTTTATTTCTTTGTATACATTTGGATTTCCACGGTGTTGTTTGGTGAATTTTATAAATTGTGTTTTCTTGTGCACACGTGTACTGATTTTTTATGTGAATACATTCTAATAATTCGCTTTCGTGTAATGTAAGGTAAGTATTTGATTCTGTATCTATCGCGAATTTAGAGTATGTTGTTTCTGTTAACATGAACGTGTTGTTTATTTTGTGTACTGGGAAGAATATAGTGTTGATAATTGTGTAGTGGTGATAATTGTGGGATATGTTATTAGAGGAATTTTCAAAATTGTGTAAATCGTTTCGTTGTTGTAGTATACGCTGATTTTAATGAATTTTTCTATTTCTAGCCAGTGCTCCATGGCAAGTGTAAATGGAAAATATATGTTTTTAGGTAAGTGTATTGTTGATTCCTTAAGTTGTGCGATTATATTTTCAATGGGTGTAAATTGGGGTAGCAATCTTCCCAACTTGGCGTTATCTATGTATAATATTATGTCATTAATGTCTTTCGTTAGGTCGTTTATTACTGCGTTAAGTATCGTGTAGTGTTCAACAATTTGTTCTTTTTTGTAGATTTCCGCTTCTTCTTTATAAAATTGATTCATACTATTCCATTTTATTTTGAAATTATTGTCTAATGTTTCTTCTATGTTACCTAAGTGTCCTATAGTTTCGTTTAGAATTTGTACTGATTTTTTATTGCGTGTTGTATCGTTTCCTCTTTGTTTTGTAATAGATGTAATTGTTCGTTTATAATCTTTTCGTTGTCGGCATCCATCGTTCCAAATAAGGATTTGGCTATTAAACCTACTCCATCTATTAATCCACGACGTAAGTTTGAAGTGGACTTATACATTTTGTTTATGCTATTGGTTAATTTTCTTGCGCGTTGTAGATCTTTATTGGCTAGGTTATATAAGTTAGTGCACATTTGCCACATTGTGCCTATCTTTTGCTGTATATCGCATATTTTTTATGTTCTGACGAGGTAGGTTTGTATTTGTGAAATTCGTTGTGTTAATGAGCCTGTGTTGATTTCATATTTGGATTTTAATTCCTTGCGTTTCGTATTACGCGCCTGTTGAGCGTCCTTTGACTTATCCTTTAACCTACCTTTTTTCTTTCTTTTTGACGTAGCCTCTGGCGCGCGTTTATTATCTTGAACATTCACCATCATTCCTTTCTCGTCTGTTTTAACAGATGTTTTAACGTCGGTGCCTTTGGCATCCGATTTGAACTGAGTAAGATAGCTGTTGTCGCTTACCGACACGTTTTCTTTAGCGAAATGTTTCCTCTGCTGGTTGGGCGTAAGTTTCCGCTATAGGTTCGATTAGAGATTTGGATGAAGAGTCTATCTTGAGTTTATCCTCTTTCCCGGTCGATTTATTTTTATTCTCGACTGGCAGTGGTACTTCGACGCTAGCTTCTCTTGGTTTATCTGTATCTTGAGTATTAGACTTCGTTTTATCGGATCTTTTCTATTTGCCTGTTTTCGTCTGACCTTTCTCCGTTTCTCGCTTCTCAGTTTTTTCATCGTTCGTATCACTAATGAAAGCTTTATTCTCATTTATTGTCTCCGGACTCTCTGAAGACATTGCCCTTTCTATTTTTAATTTAGCGTCCGCTTGACGATACTCCATTCTTTTGTTTTCAATCGACTCCTTAGCTTCAGTTTCATTGCGCTCTATTTTATCATTCTTATGTATGATATCAGTTTGTATTATTTCTTCAGTTTGCTAGTTTTATTTTAGGCGACAAGACGATTTCCTTGGGTTCTTCTTTAAAATCGGTCTCCTTAGTAACTATTGTTGGCGTCTCTATAATTCTCGAAATTTCTTCGGTTATTTGCTCTGGTTTCGGGACAATCACTTTCTCTGTGTTATCTAAACACGTTAAAATTTTCATTTCATTCAAAGCTTCGCTTGTTGGCACTGTCGATAATGACTTCTCTTTCTATTTTACCTTTTGAAGCTTTATCTTTCTTGCGAGAATTAGCTTTACCTTTCACGTTGCCGTTTACCTCAACAACTTTTGCGCTGTCGAGCACTTTTGAATTAGGATCTTTGACTTCAGTATCAACCAACGATTTGTTAGATTCGGGAGGACTATTTTTGAGCATCTCTTTAACACCGTTTTCCAACTTCTCCCGATTCTTATTATTACACTTGACTTCAAGCTTCAATTCTTTCGACCTTGTTTTGCTCTTCGATGATGGTTCTTTCTTCGACGTATCTTTCTGTCTTGTCGTGCTTTCGGCTTTCGTAGTCACGCTTGGTCTCTCAATTATATTTTCCAACGGAGCCTTTTGAGTGTCCGATGATTTTGCAATTTCCATCGAGCTGCTTTTGTCGACGATATTTATTTTCTCTTTTGTGTCATCGCTCGGAACATTCGTTTGTTGCTGAACTCTACTCTCTGCGCTTTCTCCGTTACCTTCTTTCATATTCTTATCTGCTTTGTTCTTGTGCTTAGTCTTACAAAGGAAGTTGCGGAACTGTCCCCCTCCGATTTTGGATATGTTGTAGAGCATCAAAAAGTAGTCGACACATATTTTTTTTTATCGGCCATATATTGAGTTTAGGGGTTGAAACAGCCCCTTGAAAAAAAATGACTTTTCCATTTTTATTGAATATTTCCTAAAATATAAGGTATATGAAAAAATGTTTCTTACAAAAGTTGTACAGTATTTAACGCTCTTTGAAACAATATATTAAATTTTGTTCAAAAACATCAAATTTTTGAACCCCCCTCCCTACTCATTACGTTTGCAAAATTTGTTAGTTTTTGTAAGGACAAAAATTGTACAGCATTTCATACCAAATCGATCCATATATAATATTATAAGGTGGTCTCGATTAAATAGTTGGAAATCGTCGTGATAATATCGTGCTATACGCGTCATGCCGTTCAAGTAGATGGATACTGTAGCTAGATACGTTACTGTAAGTAGGGGAATGTAATTAATTGTAGAAAAATAATATATAGACAATTGCATATATTTAATGTATAATGTTTACAATTTATAATGTTATTATAATATTTTAAAATCATATAATTAATAAATATAATATTAAGAAAAATCGTTAGAGGATTTGCATACACAGAAAATAAATGTGTTTTACTTATGGCACATATTCGTAACAAAGGTGGTGCTCATGGAAGAAATGTGTGATGCAAAGTGATCGTTTGCACCAAGAACAAGTAATTATAGCAGTTTCGCCACAAATATCGTATTGTACTTTAAGATCTTTTTTGAAACAAAAATCAATCGGTGTCTCAAAGTCTGGCGGTCTAGTCTGTAAATGTCCACTTTTAAACCATGCAAATTTAAATAAATTTTGAAACCTAGGTGATGAGAATTGATGGTGTGTTAATGACTGCAATTTCAAAATATTGTTCCTATTATGAAGATCAATTGCAAAATCGAATAACATAACATTATCAGAGAAATATTTGATAAAATTTTTCCACAAACGGAAGCCATATACATCTAGTGGTTGTATTTTTCCCGTTGTACCAGCCGGAATTGTTAAAAAATATATATCTGTTGCAGAATCTGGTCTACTTTCGGCAATTATGTCCACTCCAAGAATCTAATTGTAATACAGATTGTGGCCCTACGTTCGGAAAGAAAACTTCTCTCAACCAGATTTTTACATGATTTGATGTTAATTTACCTGACTTTGAAGCCATTACGTAAATGTTAGGAGCGTTAAATAACGATTGCTGCACTCGTGGACCAAACGTTCCTATGGATTCTTTTAATACGATGAAAAGAGGCGACAATAATCTACCATCAGCAGAAATAGTTGGCTGTATTGTGTAACTATGCGTGGTTGCGGATACATACTGTACTATAGATTCTATTGTTTTTGCACCTTTATTTGCTAAAGTACGACCGGCGTGAAGTTCTAACTGGAATCCACTCTGATCCGAATTATAAATATTTTCTACTCCATATTGATTAATAAACTATTTAACATTTGTTGTAAATGTTTTGCACTTATTTTCCAAATCTGATTTTGATAACAAAGATTTTTTCGTGACAAATTTCGTTATTTTACGAGATACTATATTATGTTGTTTTTTGAATCTGTGTATCCACGTATGTGACGCTATGAATCCTGGCGTATTTATCTCTTGTTGTGCTCGAGAAGCCCATCGACCGATGTCAATATGAATTATCATTCCTCTTGTCATGAATTATCATTCCTATGTCATGAATTATCATTCCTCTTTGGAGCGCTTCATTGAAAGTGTTTAATGTATATTCAGAAATTCTTTGCAATTTTTCTCTTCTTGTACCACCTGCATGGATATACTTCTCCCATCGTCGTAATTGTCGTAGCGATGTTACTTGTTTATAATTGTATATAAATTATACTTGTTGTATAATTGTGTTTTACCGACTCCAATGATTTTGGTCTTGTTTTACCGCTTCTCCAGTATTCCACAGCTTGCCTTTTGTAGTCGTTTGATATTGCTGCTTCAACAGAAGTACAAATAACTTCTTCTGGAAGATAATTCTCATCTTCAACATGATGAAACAAATCAACTGTTTCTGCATGTGGAATTTCATTTGGATCATAAAAATCTAGTGCTTGCTCCTCTTCTATTTCAAATTCGTTATCATTTCCAATTTCTTTGTATTGCATGTATTCAACCTTCTCCTTCATTTCTATTTCCTCCGAAGTTATCGGACTTTGTGGAAGATCTAATGCAGAGAATGTTGCATACAGTAATAGTATGACATTCCATGCATCAAATGACATCATTCTGGAACAGATTAAAAATAAATGTTTGTCTCTACCTGTGATTATATAAAACTGTGATTATATGTGAATATGATATGTGAATATAAAAAATAAAACATACTTTATAATTAATGTTATGTCTTCTTATTTTGGACGTTGTTTTCTTCTCTTCTGTATCTTGATATCAGATATACAGTGTATCTAAAAGAAATTAATAAATCAAAACGCAATTATAAACGCATTATTTACGTTATATTTGTTGAGATAATAGAGAGACGAATGCATAAAATGTTCACATAAATATGTAAACATGTAAAACAAACAAAAAATTATCTTATCAATTGATAATAATTATAGTAGGACCTCACAAGTATGTCCGTCGGACCATCAATATTGTTTATCACAATTATAAGTAAAGCTACAATAGTCTTCTCCTATATTTTTATAATATAAATAACCGTTTCAAGTTTATAGAAGTACTTTTTTTTAGAAGTACCAACATATAAACGTATAACAGAAATGTTGTTAATATGCTTAAGCAAGTTGGCATGATGTGACCGTTTTTTACTAATTGTTTTATCGTTTAAATATATTTGATTAAGGATGTTTGTATTGTCCGTACCAGATTAATAATGAAAAAATTTTCCAAAAAT
>NW_022639593.1:309762-311207 GCF_010583005.1 Odontomachus brunneus
GTACCAGATTAATAATAAAAAAATTTTCCAAAAATTGGTGCTAATCTATATTGTATATGAAAATGACACAAAGTTTTAGAATAATTAAGAATCTAGGTTAAATATTGTTTCATTTATTTTAATAAAAAAGGTAAATTATGAAAATTAAACGTTAAAGCCAAGAAATGTTGCTATTTAACTATATCGTACATATATATCATACATTTTTATACAAAAAATAGAAATATTAATCTATTTCTAACTACTTGTTGGGACTATACGGATGAAGTATCCTTTATAAACACGTTACATAGTTACTGTTTCGCTAACAAAAAAAGAAAGAAACAGTGTACACATCTTCGATTGACATAACTGTATTTCTTTTTTGTCTAAAGTAGCATAAGAATTATGTTTTACGTTTCAATATTGATCCATTAATAAATATATTCTACAATTTAACTATTGCTCTATTTTATTTCCTTTTCCGTACAATACTAACTGAATAAACAATTATTATTTCAATAATATAAAAGTGAAGAGTGGCAAGCGTAAAATAATAATACAAGTTAATAAATACTTACATAATTTCAGTACATTATGATACATAATATACTGTATAACGGTTACTGTACAACGCACAGTTCGTATATAACACACAATTCTTCCCAGTACCAACTCACGAAACGAAATGCACGTTTTGAAATGTTGCGGACATTTATGTAGAGTCTAAATTGTACGCAGAACGATGAAATGACTAAATTAAACTTCGCATGATGATCACATGATTGTGTTGCGCAAAGCGAATAAAACCTATTTTTAGTACTAAACAGTAGTTGTTGATGTAATTCGATCTTCCTCTTTGGGCACGGAACTGTAAATAGTGTATGACTCATACACATGATATATGATTATATCATGATTATATTATATAAAATATTATAATAACATTATAAATTGTAAACATTATACATTAAATATATGCAATTGTCTATATATTATTTTTTTTACAATTAATTACATTCCCCTACTTACAGTAACGTATCTAGCTACAGTATCCATCTACTTGAACGGCATGACGCGTATAGCACGATATTATCACGACGATTTCCAACTATTTAATCGAGACCACCTTATAATATTATATATGGATCGATTTGGTATGAAATGCTGTACAATTTTTGTCCTTACAAAAACTAACAAATTTTGCAAACGTAATGAGTAGGGGAGAGGGGTTCAAAAATTTGATGTTTTTGAAAAAATTTAATATATTGTTTCAAAGAGCGTTAAATACTGTACAACTTTTGTAAGAAACATTTTTTCATATACCTTATATTTTAGGAAATATTCAATAAAAATGGAAAAGTCATTTTTTTTCAAGGGGCTGTTTCAACCCCTAAACTCAATATATGGCCGATAAAAAAAAATACGTGTCGACTACTTTTTGATGCTCTACAACATATCCAAAA
>NW_022639593.1:311219-321048 GCF_010583005.1 Odontomachus brunneus
GGGGGGGGGGGGAGGACAGTTCCGCAACTTCCCTTGTTAGTATCATATTTGTTATGATTAACGTGGCTATCGTCGGTAATATAAGGTTGATCTTTCAGCTCCTTTTTGGTACTACCTTTCCGATTTTTCTCCTCGCCTTTGGAACTCAATTCTTTCATGTCATGGTTATCATCTTTAATTTTTATGTTATCCTGAAGAGTGCTTTGATATGGCGCTTTAACCTGGCTCGATAATATGTTTTGTATGACTGGAGTGTTTTCATTTGCTCTTGCCGCTATTTTAGATTTTCTGGCTTTCTTGGATTTTTCGCCTGAATTGGTCTGTTTCTTGTCCGTTTCATCCTTAGATTTGTCCAGAGTCCCGATAACGGATTCTCGAGACTTGTTCTGCTTTTTAAACTTATCCTTCTGAGACTTTGCTTTCTGCTTATCCATGTTCTTGATTTCTTTAGGCGCTTTGTCAATTTCATCGTCGCCCGCCGTAGTGTCCTCTAACCTTACGTAAGGTGTGGTTATCCCGACAGGGTTGTCGGCATTATTTATTGTTGTAGGACATGTATAATTGTCAGGTTCTACTAGGCAATTTCCAATAAAAATTCCCTGCGAAATTTCTTCAGCTGGGATTACTCCCACTCGATTTATGTTCACCGCGGCGCGTATTCTTACTTCACTGCGCGCGGGGAGGTTGTACATTTGCTGTGGTATCAGCGGTAGACTTTGTCCGGAAACCGTCATTGTTCTTGTTTTATAGTCGAATTTAGCGCGGTGTTCGTGAAGGAAATCTATTCCTAAGATCCCCTCGTATTCGTTTGGAAAATCATCTTGTACGACAAATAGTTTAAATTTCCGACGCTGTTTTCCTAAGCTGACGGTTATTTTCGGTTAAGCGGCCGTTATTTTTCCTATAGTGAAAGCTTTATGTCCGGTGATACCCGTTAGCGTCAATTTTTCTGCAATCATAGGGGTATCATCGTCTAATGTTTGTATTTTTACGAGACTAAGTGCGGATCCCGTGTCAACAAGAAATGGTCTTTTTCGTTTAGCTTCCTTTATCGGCAAGTTTACTAGGTCAAATCCTGTGCGTTTATGTAAACTTTGCCGGATCTGATTTACGCGGTAGTCGCGCACGCGACTTTGCTCCTTTTTGTTTCCTTCCTCCTGGTCACTGTTGAATCTGACGCTCCCGTTTCCGCGAGATGTCGATGGTTTATTTGAGTCTAGCGCGGTGATAGTCACTGGGCGCGCGTATCTTCGGCGGTCGCTCGCGGTGTTCGATGTCCCGGTAGGCTTCCCGTGTAGGTGCCAACAGTCATCGCGAGTGTGCCCGTTTTTCTTGCAGTGCAAGCAATATTTATCCGCGGAGTTTATTAGAGTCCGTGTTTCGGGTTTTGGTAATGAAAACCGATTTGCGTATCGGCTTGACCGACATTCGTATCCGGAATGTCCTACTTTTCCGCATTTGGAGCAGTTGATGACTTTGTCATTTCTTGCGTATGTTAGCGGTTTTATTCTTACGGGAGGTTTTACGTTTCCCTGTACCCGTTCTTCTGAGCTGGCGGCGGAAATTGCCTCGTCCAAAGTATTATAGTTTCGTGATCGTACTACCGTTTTTATGTCATCACGTAATCCTATCTGATAATTTTGGAGAGCCTGTGCTTGAATCGTTTCCAGTATTGTTCGTTTTTGGTCGTTTGTATGTTTTCATTCGTCCACTAGTATCTGATAAAGTTGCATCGCGAGTTTGTCAACGCGCGTGCCATATGCTTGTGTGCTCTCCCCTGTCTGTTGCTTTAGCGTATTGAAATTCAATTGTAAATGCGTTATACTCTTCTGCGTCGAATAGCAAGTTTCTAGTTCCCGTTTTAATTGTTCAAAGTTCTGGATATCGCGGGTGTCAAAGTCGATCATAGCTTTTCCCTTTAATTTAGTACATAATATGGCTTTTAATAATGCAGGTTCATCCACGGGATCTATATTATTTACGGCATAAGAGCTTGCGTTTAAAAATTCTTGTAGTTTATTTTGCGAGGAGCCGTCGAACTCTAGTATTAAATTTCTAGCTTCCTTGAGCTGTAAATAGTTATTCGTACGCGAGTGTCGGTTTCGTACGTCGTTCACTGTTCGTCCGTACGTAATGTCCATATTGACTGGTCTCGCGTTAGTGTGCCTGTCCATAATAAGAGCATTCATTTGCTCGGTTATGCGACAGATCTGATGCCGCATTTGATTAATTATTTCGAGTAGTAGCTCGTCGCGGCTGAGTCCGAGTAGTCTATCTGACTCGGCGGGGGGCGCGATGTCTCGTGCCTGTTCGTTATTTCGACGTGATTCGTGTCGCGAGATTCCTAAACCGCACTCTGTTCGCATTCTTTCTATCTCCCTGTCAATTTCGCCATTTCCGATGGCGTGCGTTTCCCGGCTGGGTGAGTTGCTCATTTTTACTCCGTAATTGGGTTCTGCAGGATCGAATACGGAACTATCGTACGAGGTGAGTGAAAATTCGCCTCTATCATACACGTCACTTAAAGTGCTAGAAGAGGGCAACCGTGCGCGTCTCCTAGAACGTACGTTAATATTTTCGTCCGCGGGGCGTACCCGAGATAGTAAGCTATCGTCTAGCTCACCGAATTCAAATTCACGCTCGACTGTTATAAATGCAGGCGGCTCGGTCACGTTGAGGTTTTCGTCTCGCTGTTCTACCGTATGACGCCCGCTTTGTTGTATTGGTTGTCTGGCGTCGTCTATCAGACGGACCAGATCGTAATCGCCTAGTTCTTCCAATCGCCTTAGTGCTGCGGCTAATGTTCTAGCCGCAGGCTCGCTGTGGAGCCAAGTTCGATTTCTAATCGGTACGCGAGGGACGTTGCTCTCTTCCGACATTCCCGTTTAAATAGGCGCACGCGGTCACAACTGGATAACAGTGGTTTTTCTGACTTACAGTACAATCATGAAGCGCATGCTGACTTTTGTCTCGTCGCAGTTTTCTGCAGCCTATCGTGTGTCGGGCGTTGTCCGAGGTTGACGTTACTCAGCAAGGCTGTCTCTGCTCCTCGTAGTTCGCTATGTTGCACGATGGTCGGGGCAGGTCGGCTCAACAGCTGATGCTTTGTAGGGTCCGGCATCGCTTACGTCAGGTGGTAACGGTCGTAGCTCCGACCGCTGTCCTCTATCCCGCAATAGCGCTAGCTCTCTCTGGCTCCGGTTTCCCTGTGTTGTTGGTAGTACTTCCTTCTAGGCGTTGGCTAGGTTTTTTAGGCTTGTCTCTGTTTTGCCTTATGTTCCCAGTTTTTTTTTTTTCTCTTGAAGAGCTTGTAATAACTTTTTGAGCTCTCTCGGCGTAGTGGCTTCTTCTTGGTCGTGTAATTTCTCGCCTCCTTTTTTTTTTCTTTTTTTTTGAGATAGCCGGTAGCGTTTTTTCAGTAGACGTATCTCCGACGTCTACTAGTTAGCTCCGATGGTTTCTCGTTTAAATTTTTCTTTCCTTGTCACTTACACCACTCTTTTCTTACTCGTAATTCGCTTTCTGTTCACAGGTAGTGCTCGGGCCCAGCGAACACCGATCCCACCGCTGCCACCAAATTTGTCGTGCCCTGTGTTGCCGGGACGCGAAAGAATTCGGAATCGGTGATGAGGGCGCGGCAGGGTGTGTGGCGGTGAGTAGGAATGTAGTCAAATGTGTAGCCACTACTTGTAATTAATATTGATATTAATATATAATAACAATATATAAAAAGCTTTATTTATAACTGTACTTAGACGTGTGTGATTATTACTCCCGAGTTCTTGTAGTAATGTGCGAACCGCGTGTAGGTCACGTATGTCGCGGGCGAGAGACCGAGGTGTAAAGTCTGACGCGGGCGGTCTTCTCCGCTTTTTTATAATATTGTTTAGTCTTGTCGGAGGGGGTGCCTGGCGACAAGAAGATTACCATATTTGGTAATAGTTTAGTGCGTTTCGAATCGAGATCCGAAATGCGGAATGTGCAAGGTGGTGCTTAGCGCAGCACTTGCACATCCGCTTCCTTGTTGTAGCGCAATCGAAACGATTCCTCATGAAGTGTTTCGAAAGCGATAATAATATATGCGATTATAACAATACAATCTATATATAATATAGTAATAATTTTGTAAAATACAGTATAGTATATAGTGTATACTATATATGTATATAGCATATATAAGATGTAGTAAAAAGAAATCCATTATTTTTGCATGAAATTGAAGGCTTTATTTAGCATAATTAGAATGATCCGATTTAGGTCAAATATACACCGTTTTGTTCGATAACTTGTTGCCATTTTGAAGGTAATTCCATTATGCCTCTCTCATAGAAATCCTTGTCCCTATTGGCAAAAAACTGGGACAGTCGATTTTCACAAGCTTCTCTTGAGGCGAATTTTTCACCAGCAAAATCATTCGCCATAAACAGAAACAGGTGGTAATCACTTGGTGCCAGGTTCGGAATAGGTGGATGCATAAGAACCTCCCAACCAAGCTCCCGGAGCTTCTGGCGAGTCACTATCGATGTGTGTGGCCTGGCGTTGTCCTGATGGAACATAATTCCTCTCCTATTGGCCACAGCTGGCCGCTTCTGGGCTATTGATTCTTTCAGACGGTCCAATTGTTGACAGGTCCGAATTAAGAGTTTGGCCGTAGAGGAGCAGCTCATAGTGGATGATTTCCTGCCAATCCCACCAAACATACAGCAAAGCCTTCCTGACCGTCAATCCTGGCTTGGCCACCGTTTGCGCCGGCTCACCGCGTTTCGACCACAACCGTTTTCGTTTGACGTTGTCGTAAGTGACCTACTTTTCATCACTAGTCACCATCCGCTGCAGAAATGGGTCGATTTTGTTGCAATTCAGCAGCGATTCGCAGATGGAAATTCGGTCCATGAAGTTTTTTTGCGTTAACTCGTGTGGCATCCATACATCGAGCTTCTTTTTGTATCCAGCCTTAATCAAGTGGTTCCAAACGGTTTTTTGTGCCATGTTTAGCTCCTGGGCAATCGAAACAGTGCTTACATGACGGTCGGACTCGACGATTTCTATTATTTTATTGACATTTTCGACAATTGGCCTTCCAGAGCGTAGTGCATCTTTGACATCAAAATTACCGGAACGGAATCGACAAAACCAAAATTGCGCGTGATTGGCTATTACAGTATCAGGACCATAAACACTATTCACATTTTCAGTCGCCTGGCTTGCGTTTTCGCCTTTGTCAAAGAAAAACTGTAAAATATGGCGTATTTTCTCTTTGCTGGTGTCCATCTTTGACGCGCGCTCAAACAATACTGAGTCAAACAATCACAAAACTATCTGAGAAGTTTTTTTAGTACGAAATCTTATCTTTCTAACGCCATCTAGCGTAAACCGATCGCACTTATACAACGTGAGATACACATTACTAAAGCCATCTATTGGAAAAATAATGGATTTCTTTTTACTACACCTTATATATATACACACACACACACACACGTTTTGCCGGTTCTTGTCTTGTCATGTTCCGTTACTCATATCGCGGCTCTCGTGTACGTTATCTTTAATAAACTAGTTTTGTCACCGTACTCTTTTACAAAGGTTATGGGCCCAGTCATTTGTGCACTGCGCGTGTGAAGTGGAAGTGTCACAAAACAACAAGACGATGGCGTTGTCACACACCGTCAGGATCGAGCCTTTGAACAAAGACAATTATGACACGTGGAAAATACAAATGGAGGCACTGCTTGTTAAAAATGACGCGTTGGCATATGTGAAAGGTGAAATTTTAAAACCTGAAATTATCGCTGGAAATGTGGAATCCGTTGAAAGAGCAAGAGCTTGGGGCATTAAGGATCAAAAGGCTAAATCCGACTTAATTTTATCCATTTCTCCGTCCGAGCTCAAACAGATCAAGGGAGGGCAACACATCTAGAGACGTATGGTGCAGGCCTCAAGATATATATCAGTCGAAGGGACCGGCAAGAAAGGCTACTCTGTTAAAACGGTTAATTCTGCAACGTATGGAAGAAGATGGTGACGTACGTGAGCATCTCCGAGCATTCTTCGACACCATTGATAAGTTAAGTGAGATGGAAGTAGACATCAATCGTGATCTACTGTTGGTAATGCTCCTGTATAGTTTGCCCCTTAGTTTTGAAAACTTTAGGTGTGCAATCAAGTCGCGCGACGAACTGCCATCTCCGGAAGCGCTATGAATTAAAATCATAGAGGAAAGTGATGCGCGGAAGAATGATATGCGTGTCGCTGCGTCCGGGGCTATGTTAGCTAAAAGGCAGTTTCCAAGGCGACGATACAACAAGAGTGGAAATGAGCAGAGACCTGGAAGCAGACTGAAGGATGAGACCAAACCAGAAATCTTTAGATTCCGATGTCACCGATGTCGAAAGGTTGGTCATAAAGCCGCGGATTGTAGAGACAACTCGAAGAAAAATAACAGTGCAAATAAAGCGAACGATTTGAGCCTGTATGCAACTGTACATAACCTCGTCAAGAAAAACTCTGATTCGTCCGATGCGACGTATTATAATAAATGATGTCTTGATAGCGGATGCACGTCACACTTATGCAGGAATGCTGCAGAATTCATCGAAATTACAGCAAAGACGTCGGAAAATTGAATCTTGCGAGTAACGCTTCGACAGAAATTAAAGCAAGAGGTATCGTATTAATCAATACACAAGTTCTAAATAGAACAAAGAGTGTAAGTATCCATGACGCTCTGCATGTTACTGATTTGCGAACAAATCTATTATCGGTCGCCAAGATAACAGATAAAAATTACAGGGTAATTTTTGAAAAAGAATCGGCTGTTGTTTTAGATAAAAAGAACAACATAGTTCTGCAAGCAAACAGAGATAATGACTTATACTACTTACGCGGAAGCAAGCGGAATTAAGTATCTACAGTTGGACAACGGGAAGGAGTATCGGAACAAGACTTTCGACGAGTTCCTGAAGACTTGTGGGATAGGTCGTCGATTAACAGTCACATATACTCCGGAACAGAACGGTGTTGCGGAAAGATGTAATTGTACGTTAGTAAAATCAGCTCGATGTTTATTAATGCAAAGTAATTTGCCACGAACTTTTTGGGCCGAAGCTATTAATACGGCTAATTACATCCGCAGTAGATGTCCTTTAAATACCTTAAATGGTAAGACTGCCTACGAATTATGGACGGGAAACGTACCAAAAGTAAGTAATTTTAAGGAATTCGGATGTGAAGTATACACTCTTAACCGCTTACCCAACAAGGAGAAATTTGAACGGCGTTTAAACAGGAATTTTCGTTGGTTATTCGGACGAGTCCAAGGCCTATAGGATATGGTTGCCACAAGAAAGAAGAATTAACATTGCGCAAGACGTTAGATTTCTTGAAGACACCAAGATAGAAGAGAAAACACAGAAGTCTCTTGTAGATGGAACTCATATAGAAGTGGAACTTCCAATAACACCCACTGACAGTATCACAACGGATATATTCGACGATAAGAATTTTCACGAAGGTGATCGAAATGAAGAAACCAAAGATGGAAACGACAAGGAAAATTGTGACCGAGATATATCGAACAATAACAACGAAATGATGGATACGATTCAGAAAACACCTCTCTGTTATAAATCAAAAAGGGGGAGAGGAAGACCAAAAAGGATTTTGACTGGACTCAGGGGAAGACCTAGAAAATTGTTCTGTCATTCTAATCCTTAACAGGATGAAAACGCTGAGTTCGCATGTTTGACTAAAATACCGTTACAAGAGGCCGTTAATGGGCCTAACTCCGAAGAATGGTGTAGTGCCATGATTTTGGAATTAAAGTCTATTATCAAAAATAATATTTGGCGCATCGTGGAACGTCCCGAGAACCGTGAAGTTATTGGAAGCCGTGTAGTATTAACAAACAAGTTCGACAGTGATGGGACTTTGAAACGAAGAAAAGCCCGTATAGTCGCAAGAGGTTTCACACAAATACCCGGAGTTGACTTCCACGAAACTTTTGCACCTGTTACACGATTGAGTACAATACGAACTATGGTAGCGTTAGCCGCTGAGTTTGGAATGGATTTAACGCAATATGATGTAACTACGGCATATCTCAACGGAAAGCTTGAAGAGAAGATTTTCATGGAGATTCCTGCATTAACAGAAGAAATTCATCGATACAGAGTCGATCAAGTCGAGATCGGAACAAGTCATCGATACAGAGTCTAAAGACAGTAAGGTCAGAAGGGAGGCGACAAGAATGCTATCGGAGATAAGTAAGGGAGACATGGTTTGTCTCTTGAATAAGTCTCTCTATGGTCTTCGTCAAGCAGGACGTAGCTGGCATATGAGATGCAAAGAAGAATTGAATAGATTCGGCTTAAGAAATTCTTCGGCTGATCCGTGTTTGTACTATTCTGGACAAGGAGAAGATTTACTGCTGGTGGCGGTATATGTTGACGACATGCTGATCGCATCTCGGAATCGAAACTTATCGACGATCTAAAACAGTCTCTATCAAGAAAGTTCGATATGAAAGATCTTGGATCTGTGAAATATTGTCTAGGGATCGAGTTCTCCAGAACCGAGACTGAAATCAGAATGTGCCAGAGTTCTTATGTTAAACAGATATTACACCGTTTTGAGATGGCCGAATTGAAGTATGTCGCCACTCCTTTAGAAACTGGAGTTAAATTGAAGAAAACGATAGAACCAGGTGCCAGGATGACTGCTCACCCTTACAAAGAACTCATCGATGCATTAATGTATCTCGCGGTTTGCACCAGGCCTGACATCGCTCATGCAGTTAGTTACTTGAGCTAGTTTTGTGCGTGTCCCGATGAAAGTTATTGGAAGGCCGCTAAACGCGTACTAAGATACCTCAAGGGGACGATAGATGTAGGACTTCGATTCGCATGCACCTCAAATCCTCTAAAGAAATTCGTCGACGCTGATTCGGCCAACTGTCCGGATGATCGAAGGTCATATATTGGTTACGCGTTTATTTTAGAAGGATGTCCTATCTCCTGGGAATCTCGCAAACAGCAAATTGTGGCTTTGTCTTCTACTGAAGCTGTGTACATGGCCTTATGTGAGGCTGTCAAGGAAGCTATCTATCTGAAACATCTGTTGACCGAATTAGGCTTCTCCACCCTGACGGAAGTAAACGTTTTCGTGGATAATAATGGTGCTCGGAAGTTAGCCGAGAATCCAATATTTCATAATCGAACCAAACACATAGATGTCCGGTATCATTTTGTTCGAGAGGCCGTGGGAAACGGAAACCTGAAGATTTTGTATGTTGCTACGGAGGACATGGCCGCCGATATATTTACAAAAGGACTAATTGGACCAAAATTCAAAAAATGCTTTGATTTGCTGGGACTTCGTGCTATTAATTAATCATAATTCTCATTTTGAGGGGAAGTGTTAGAGTTATATCATAGTTTGCAACATGTGAATTCGCTCTAGGTGTATTTTGGCTTATGCCGAACGTAGCTCTTGTTGTTTCTCTTTTCTTCTATGCCTAATACGGTAATATATATATACACATTTTGCCGGTTCTTGTCTTGTCATGTTCCGTCACTCATATCGCGGCTCTCGTGTACGTTATCTTTAATAAACTATTAGGTGGTAAACTTCCTGGTAGTTCCTGCGGCTCACAGTTAGATGACGTTAGTTGTAGGTGTAATTTATTTTGACATCTGAAACTGGCTGCATTTTAGAGGTTAGACATTTGTCAATAAAATTCAGTGCGAAGAGATTCATTTAAGCGAGCAGTGCTATTTTTTCTTTTGATTAAATATGGAACGTGATAAGTTGTTTTTTCGACATGTGCTGCTTC
>NW_022639593.1:321523-339144 GCF_010583005.1 Odontomachus brunneus
ATATATATATATATATATATATATATATATATATATATATATATATATATATATAGCATATAACCTCTAAAATATTCACAGCCAAATAATTTATTCACTATAATTATCAACAATTATACTAACCTTATCGTAATACTGTTAATCACAGTGTTAATAACACTGCTTATTAACACTGTTTATTAAGACTTCAGACTTCTTCAGACTTCAATGATTGGCTAAGTACACCTAACCATTAGTGACCCTACGCCATTGCTCCGACTTATGCTTCCATCGTATGTGTATCAATGTAGTTGGCGGAATATTCAAGTTGTATATCCAATTCGGCTTAAAAATTTCGCTAAAATCGAAAACAACTTTATATTATTATTGTTTAAGGCTAGTGTGAAGTAATCATTCCACTGCGAGAATCCTGCGTTGTGAACTTGTGTAATCAATAGATTACTCTTCTCTGAATAAAGTGAACATTCAAACAAAATGTGTCTTAGGTTTTTTTTTAGAGCCCCGCAGTCACATTGTTCCTCCGTGATAATATTTTTATCAAAAAGATGAGTGCTCGATCTGACATGAAAGGATCTCAGTCTCGCCATCAACGAAATGACGTCACGCTTTACAAATTTAAAGTTTTCAAACCACGGTTTGTTGGCTAGTTTAGTGATCTTCGCTCTGTATCGTCTGCCTTTGAAGATGAATTGACCTTTCAGTAAGTTATGCGCTAGTTTGTCAAATTCGGCTTTTAAGTTGGAGATGATGTCTCCACAGAAAAAATTTTTCCGCACTTTAGTATCCGACCTCTCAGCCGCGCTCTTGGCAAGTTTATCCGCCTCCTCGTTCCCATGGATGCCACAGTGAGCAGAGACCTAGACTAAGGTGACCTTCGTACCCATTCTATTAGCTCTGTTAAGCTGATCAATTATTCTAAGTAACAAAACGTTAGGTCTTCTTTTGGTAAAGGCATTCATGATTCCAACCAGTGAACAATGGAAGTCAGCAAATAATTACACTCCTCCTACCCGATTCGATTGCAAAGTCGATGGCCTTCATGATCGCGGTGGCTTCTACGTTCATAATAGAGCTGGAATATGAATATGGGCGAGAAACCGATAGCTGGAAATTACGTGAGTATATACCGAAGCCGGTTTTTCCGTTGCACTGCAAAGAACCATCTGTGTATATGATGTCATCCGCTTTTTTTCCGGCTAGGATGGAATTAGCTCTCTTGTTGACGCCAGCTAACGAGAGTTTTTTGGATCCATTATAATAAAAGTTACCCACTTTCTTTCTATATCTGCTCAAATCCTTGAAAGAAATAATATCCCAGATAGCACGATGAATTCTTTAAGTGTTCCTAAAGTTTTTTCCTTTCCTGAATTGTACTTCCTTAGGAATTCGTGGAAGAATACTATAAGAATGATTTAGGAAGTTACATGCACCATGATTGAAGTTTCTCAGAACTTCTTAAGCCGGTATTCATAGTCCGAACTTATTTTTAAGACCGCCTTAAGTTCGATCTTAAGACGCTATCTAGATTTTTTAGTCAAAAGATAGGCGGGATTTGAGCAAATTCTTAAAGGAGCATCTTGTACAAGATGATCTTATTTGAAAACGTCTTTACGTGATTCATAAATCTATCTAAGCATGGAATTAGGACTACCTTATTAGTCATGAATTCATAATCATTAAAGGCTATCTTATTTCATGTTCACACTGACAAATGAGACGATCTTCGCTAAGACATATCCGAAGATGTCTTAAGCAACATCTGACATTCTTGTTGCATCGCTTTGGTTAGGTTTGATAATGGATTTGGAAGATCCAAGAAATCTGGCGATACAAAACTTTTCAAGTGACGAAGAAGGAGTAGAAAATATAGTGAGGCGTGCTCCTAAGTGATATCTTCGTGATTTTCAAAATCCTTTAGAATTTTATAGTGAGATAGAATTTAAAAGAAGATTTCGGTTTTCCAAAACTTCAGTGTTGTTTGGGATTTTTCTTTTAATAGAGCAAGGACTTGCCAAAATAAACAATCGAGGTTTGCCAATATCTCCTATCATATAATTATTAACATGTTTACGATTTTATTCAACAGCAAGCTTTCAGTACGTAAATTACATATACATATATACACACATCCCAGGTAGCAAAAGTAGTTTTTTTGACGTCATTTTTATGTAATTTGATATCAAAATAACGTAAAATGACTACTTTTGCTACCTGGGATATATTTACACACATATATGCAATATAACATTAAATTATTAAACAAAATTTAGTATATATTAAATATATATTTTTTACAGCTTGTTTTAGGGGATATAATAACAATATCACAACCAACAATGTCACGAATTGTATTTAGAATGTCCATTTTATTAGCCAGCTATATTAACTGATATATAAAAATGTCATCATCAGAAGAATCATATTCTGAGAATAAACGATTATTTAAAGAACTTGGACGTGATAATGGAGGCATAGGCCTTCCTAATGCCCTCTTTCTGCAATAGATTGCACACATATTCGTCTAGTGCATACAAGACTTCAAAATATTGACGAAATTTTTAGAAATAGGAAAGAATACTTTTCTTTGAATGTTCAGGTACGTATATACCCGTTTGAATAATTTAATCTTACAAATGAGTAGTGCACCAATAACATGCTATGCTAAGTTGTTTGCAGAAAATCAAAATTACATTTAAAAAATGTAGATATACATATAAGTATGTGATTTCAAAGTTATGTGACGTTATAGAGAATTAAATAAATATATATATAAAAAAAAACTCTTATTTTCATTTTATTTTTTCTCTTTGTAGGTTGTTGTCGGGCCACGCACTGAAATTTTAGATATTGGTCCAGAATGGTCAGGTAGCCAGCATGATAGTCGCATCTTTCAAAATTCTCGCATATATATGCGATATAGGCAAGGTCAATTGGATGGAATGCTTGTTGGAGATGCTGGATATCTAGCATTACCTTCCTTACTCACGCTAATTAGTAATCCTACAACAGATAAAGAAATAAGGTTTGTTACATGTATATTTTACAAGTACAATTTAATTTAATTAAAACTACAATTAAAAAATTCTTATATAATAATAATGTTTTCTAATAATATATTTTTTATTTTAGTTATAATATAATTCATAGAAGAACAAGAATAATTGTAGAGAGAACGTTTGGTATATGGAAACGTAGATTTTCTTGTTTGTCAAAGGGGTTTACTACAAAATTGTCTACGTCTACAACAATCATTGTGGCATGTGCCACATTGTTCTTCATAATTTATCACTGATTTTTAATGATAAATTAGATAATGATAAAGAATTAGGACATGTAAATGATGAAGTTCCAGAGATCCAGCCTCACTGGCAGCCTGCAGATGGCTTTCTCGTAAGAAATGCTCTTGTCAAACGACTATTTCGATAAAATTTCCATTATTATATGCATATATAAATACGTTAGGTTTAAGTATATCTCATTAAATGTATATTATTTATCTAGGTATAGATATATATTAATCATATATAACATATATTTGTTGAACATATTTTTATTGTTACAAATTGTATTTTGTACTTTAAAAATGTACAGTATATCACATAACTGAAACATAATATAATTTTAAAAACAATTTTACAAAGTATTTTTCACATTTTTTGATACAAACATTGTTTATTAAAATAACATCTTATCATAAATATCTTTAGCAATAAAAACATATCTTTCAACTAAACACATTTTTTCTCTTTTGTCTATTTTGAATTTTCAATCTAGTTATAAATATATATGATATTATCAATAAATTGGTTTTATAATTTTAAATAAACACTATAGCATGTTTTGATTACACTTTTTATAAAAAAAGTTTTTAATAAGATTAAACAAAATTTTCATAATTTTTTATTACAAACATTTTTGGCAAGACAATATCTTTGAACTAAATATATATATATTTAGAAATTGTACTAAAATATTGCCGTATGGAAAACATACAATATTGCATATATGTAAACTTATATTATGTAACTTATTTAAACTTTCATTTAATAAAATAAATATTATAAAATAAAAAAGCGTACATTATACGTATTAATTAATATTTTCTTTATCTTTCGGACATTCTGTGATTCTAAGTTTTGTTCTACTAATTTGTATTTCTATCGTTTGTATTTCTTTCAAGTGTTGTAACTGCATACAATTCATTTCTCTCAAATATTCTTCTTTCATTTTAGATATATTTTCCTCGTGAATCTGTCTAATATGTGCTAATTCAGCTTCTTGATTCATTACCTGTTGTATACGCTGTATCTTTAATTTTTCTTCTGTGTCTAGCAATTCTGTTGTTTCTCTGTTCTTTTGTTTCGTTTTTTTTAAATATATTTGATGACTTTTCCGAAATATCACATAAAGTCGTAGATTTTTTTTTACTTCTTTTTGCGATAACAAATATGTCTGTAAAAAAATAAAATACTTTTATTGTGTACCTTATATAGAAATATTAATGCATATTAATATGCAAATATATAACATAAATATCTTGCAAAGTATTAATTTCTTTATTTGGAGATTCATTATTTTTGTCATTTATATTTGTAGAAGATTCGTCTTGTATTGTTACAGAACCATTTTCGTCTATATTTATAGAACATTCATTATCAACATCTAATATTTCTAAATTTTGAGTAGATATGGCATCAAATGTAACTTCACGCTTATCTAGAATGTATAGAAAAAATACAATTTATTACAATTCAAAAAATAGAATTATATTTTCAACAATTTCTGTGCTAATTAAAAAATTAGTTTCGTATATAACATTTATTTCTGCCTCTGTCATGTTGGATGAAAAGAAGATTGAAGCAGTCTTCATCAGGTGCAATATTTAGAATATCAGGGTCAACGGTTGCTTCTGTCTCTTCTGGTCCTCCACCAGTTGCCATATGAGCTTGTTTCTCTTTTGTCAATGCTTCTTTTTGGCTTTGTTTCAAATTGGTCCATAACTTTTTCAATTGTTGGACTGTTCTCTATTAAAATATTTTATATTATTACATGTTGAGGCACTATTAGTTGTAATTTTTACCTTTTCACAAATTAAAGTTGACTGATTGTATTTATAACAAATTTCGTTCCAGGCATATTCTTTGTCTTTCAATGTCGCTTTTCTTTATTTCTATTATATGTTTATATTGTTGCAAAATTTGCAGAAATACTTTTCTCTCCATGATTGTGTAGTGTTTACTCTTACTTTTAGGAGCTTTTTCTTTGCATGACATTCTGTAAACAAAATAATGATTTAATTACAAAAAGCTTTAAATTAATAATTTCAATTAAGAATAAAATATATTCCAAGGCTGTAAATAATTCAAAATTAAAATGATTAAATAAAACACAAATAGTCAGAGTTAGATGGTCATGCTTGTGTATTCGAAAATAGCTTATAAAACATACAAATAACGTTTCAAAATGTTAGGCCAACGTTCAGACCTTCTTCAGTTTTAACTAAGTTTAACTTAAGTCAAGTTTTACGTAAATGTATTTATAATATTAATTTCTTAGGTTACAATATTTTTACATATTTGATATATTAAAACGCACGCCAACTATTTTATAATAAAATGTCATGTAAGTGTTAGACCCACTGAAAATAACAATTCGTTGATATAATTTAAAATGTTCTGCAATTATTCGTTGTTTTATAATTGTAAAAGTGCGTTTCAGGAAAATCAGAAACTCAATAGCCATGTTCTAAATATTAGAAAAGTTTGATTGTTCGTTAAAGGTTATAAGGACTCGTATTTTAATTTTTAACTATTTACGTTTTATTTAATCGTTTTGATTTTTATATAAATAGGCTTTACTTACATCGTTAGCTACAATTTTCTTCTTTGACTGATTTATATTAAATTATTATAGCTGACTATTTGCTTTGTGTGTGAAACACTGGCATTGGAGAGTCATGGCTAATATAAAATTAGATGATATAACTTCATAAAATTGAATCTCAAATGCGATATTTTTATTGGTGAATCCAATGGAAATATTACGGAAACATAAATAAGCATTGTCTTAAATCCACCTTCGTACAAGTGATCTTATATAATTTTATATAAGAATTATTTAAATAAGAGTTTCTCGACAAAGATCACCTTATATCGCGACTATGAATTATATCATTTTTGAGATGATCTTAATTGAATAAGACAATCTTCAATGAGACGGCTTGAGCATTACCTTGAGCTTCGACTATGAATACCGGCCTTAGAGTATTCATATAGAATTACTTCAACTCAAAAAGATTTTCTTCGGATTTAATACATTTTATTGTATCCACACGAAAGAAAGATCAGAAACTTTGGCCGGGGATGCTGCTCTTGTGTGTATCTATAGATGTCTACTTTTAATGCCATATGAGATGAAAAACATCAGCCTCGGCTGGGATCGAACTCGGGTATTCCTGCTTGCCAGACAACCATCCTAACCACCCAACCACTCTATCCACTGAGCTATTCAAGACTTCATGTTTGTGACATCTATATATCTAGTGAAAAATGATTCGTTGATTGACATCAAAATGATATCAAATTGACGTCGGTTTGACGATTTCAACGTCTAATTGATGTCATTTTGACGTCAATCAACGAATCATTTTTCGCTGGATACTATACTGTTATAACTGTTATACTGTTATATATACTGTTCTAACTGAGCTTTAAATGTAAGTAAAGCGCAAATATGTAATTCAGAATCCAAAAATAAATGGCTTTCAAATATGTAATTCAAATATGTAATTCAAATATGTAATTCAAAATCCAAAAATAAATGGCTTTCAAATAATGTGATTGAATTTGTTAGAACTATATATGAATTTTAGAAACATGAATACAAATTAAAGAATAAAATATACTTTGCATAAATATATTTATTATTGATACAAGTGAAAATTTTATATATCAAAAATTATTTTAACATCAATTCCCTCTCTTTGTCCTATTATATAAAACTATATAGTTAATTCCACAAAATATAAATAACTGCGAATAACAATAAATTAAACAATTTATATGTAAATATGTAAATTAATTATTATACACCCTTATAGAAATATCATACTAAGAATCATTGATAATTACTTATTATCCAGTATTTTTAATACTGAAAATAAGTAATTATCAATGATTCTTAGTATGATATTTCTATAAGAGCACTCACTGGCATGTACTGAATATAGGCGCAAAAAGTAATTGCTATAAACAAAACATTTGTAAGGGCTAAGGCAGATGAATGAGACATAAGCGTCATAGTCGTAGATTAAAATAAAACAGAGAAAAACGTAAACGTAAATCATGAAAGGCTATTAGCCTTACGCTTACGTTTTTCTCTGCCTTACTTTACGTCTACGATTACGACGCTTACGTCTCGTTTTCTATTTTAGCCCTAATTCCTCATGAATTCTCAAAATGTTCTAGGAATTAAGTTGCGAAGTATTCGCTATAATGAAGTCCTAAGGAATATTTCAAGACGAACTTACTGTAGTTAATTCTTCAAGAATTCTTCAGGTATTCATTTTTCTAATTCTATATCTATTCTTTAAAATGAATTCTCTAGGAACTTCTGTTCATCTCTATGCTATCTGAGATTCACTTTTGGCTCTGAGAATTTCAAATTTACTGGGAACGCAAGGTGACCAGTTAACCTTAGGTGTTCTATCTTCTTGATTATTTCCTTATATTTGGAAAGAACGTTATCCGATCTAGCTTTGATCTCATTGCTAATTTCCATATCATCTCCGCAGTTTTCCGCAGTGACGTTAGGGAGAGGAGGAGAGTGGGAGATACGAGACTTAAAAGAGCGGGAAAAGTTGGGGTTCAGATCCACTATATTTTGGATGGCAATTCTCGTTACGCCAAAGAGCCTGCGTATCACCAAAGGCCATTCACCGCATTGATCCAGTAAACTATTAGTCGGTGTCGTGCGCATAAAAGCTAGAATGCACCTTAAGGATGCAAATTGAATCCTATCTAACTTGATCGTTAGATTGGGAGAAAGTCCCAGCAGAGGTAACCCTCCGTAGTTTAGGACGGACCTAATTAAACCTTTATGTGCGGATGCGAGCCCCATTTCACTCCAGAAATGGCTTTGAGAATATTAACTTTGAGATTACAGGATTTGGTAAGTGTAGCTATCTGATTTTTCTATGACAATTTGTGACCAAAGATAACACCCAGAAACTTGGCTTTGTCAGAGATTTCAATTATCTCTCCTTTGTAGCTGATTTTGATATTCAACAAGTTGTATCTTTTCTTAGTTGTCGAAAATCTAGCCATTTTATCAAACACACAAAGCTTGGTTTTGGCCATTGACAGAGTAAGGTCAAGTGCTTCCCTTATAGAAATATCTAAGAAACTACTAAGAATCATTGATAATTACTTATTATCCAGTATTTTTAATACTGAAAATAAGTAATTATCAATGATTCTTAGTATGATATTTCTATAAGGGTTGTAAATTATTATCTAAAATACTTAGATTAAAATTTAGTTTAGTACAAATTTTCTCTAACAATTTGTGTTTGCAAAAAATAACTATGTCATCCCTTATAGAAATATCATACTAAGAATCATTGATAATTACTTATTTTTAATACTAAAAATAAGTAATTATCAATGATTCTTAGTATGATATTTCTATAAGGGATCCGCATACGCTAGGATCTTAATTCCTTTTTCTAGGCCGAAACTCACACCCGCCGTATATAGACAGTACAACAGAGGACTAAGCACCAAGCCTTGTGATAAACCGATAGAGCACTTCCTAGTGCCGAGATTGTTACCTCCATGGAAACCGATTATCTCTCTGTTTATGAGTAACTAATAGATGATTCAAATCATGTTGGCGGGAAATCCCATATAGGTAAGCAGACAACCTAATTTCAGAGGGTTGACATTGTCAAATGCTTCTTTTATATCCAGAAACAAGGCTTCTACCTTTTGATTTTTCTCAAATGAGTTCGTGACAAATTGTTTAAGATCAAGAATGTTGTGTGCACAACCTCTATCCGCTCTAAAACTACGTTGAAAGGAGGGAAGAATCTTATTGTTCTCTGTCCACCATTCCAGCCTATGATACAAGATTTTTTCAAATAACTTCATAATATTATTTGCCAGTAAAATTGGGCGAAAGTCGAGACCCCCACCCTTCGGAATAAGTATTATAAAGAATCCTTTATACGAAGCCGGAATTCTACTTCTACTAAGAAATTCATTGAAGAAATCACAGATGATATCTAGGACTACTGCAGGAAATCTTTTTATTATATTCCACGTGATGAGATCAGGACCTGGGGCCGTTTTTTTATTAGAGAGCATTATGAATGCCGCAAGGAACTTTTTTCTCTCAATCTTGTTTTTAAGGTCCGAGATGTTTTTAAGGTCCGAGATGTTTTACCGAGATTTTTTACCGAGATGTTTTTAAGGTCCGTCTTCAAGGATCAGGTTTTAGTTTGAACCTTGTTCTGAAACGGTAAGGCAGAATTGATCACAAAACTATGATTTACTGGATATGAAAAAATCAAGGGTACCGCCGCGTGAAAACTATTCTCAATTTCTGTAGAAGATCCTGTCGCGTGAGACTTATTAAAATTATCTATTCTTCTGTTTCTTTTGAACACTTTAACAATGTTCCAGGTTTTCCTGCTGTCATCCAAATTAAAGAGAGCCACAAAAGTCATTAAATTTTCGATTTCTGATCTTCCTAAATTTTTTTTTGGTAAGTCTGCAATCTAGTTGATGTTCTCTCAAATTGTCTGAATTTGGAGCTGATTTAAATTTCTTATACTCGGAAATCTTATTCTTGACAATGTTTGAACACTCACTATCCCACCACGGAGAAGGAGGTCTTCTGGAAGTTGTAGGGTAGCTCGATATTTTGGCTCCCGCTTGAAGGAGAGATTTCTTAACGTGTGTTAAGAATTTTTCGTATGTAGAAATCAGTTGCGATGAGTCTTTAAGAGAAGACGGAAGAACCATTTGAGAGGAGTACAATTCTATCCTATCCACGAAGACGTCCCAGTTAACTTTGCTGAGAACGAAGTGAAGCCTAGACTCAATCTTACTAGGAGGAAGGAAATTACATGAGATTAGTATGGGGAAATGGTCACTTCCGTGTTTTTCTTCTAGAACTGATCAATCTAAAATAGGAGCCAGTGAGCTGGAAACAATGGTAAGATCGGATGCATTTCTGAAACCCTCATCGAGTGAGGTCCATGTGGCCGATCATTCATTATAATTAAGATAAACCGAAATTGTAGAAAGCTCCTTTTAAATAGATTAACTAATAATAAGATTTGAAAGAAGGCATGTAAGGAGCAAGCACGGATGTCTTAGTGCTATTTGATACTAATATTACTTTTTTAATATTAATATGATAGTGTGAGGATAATATATAGGTGGATAGGCGGAAGAATATGCTATCTCTCTCGTGTATAATAACATCTCTTAGGAGATCGACTCTTTCTTTCTTTCTCTCTCGACTTATATCTTAGAGAATTTATAAACATTGTGTTGCGAGATTACTGTCGAAGCCTCGGGGGCCGAATGGAAAGGCGTCTCGCCCGAAAAGTGGGGAGGTTCCAGGTTCGAGTCTTGGCGGAGGCAGTTTTTTCGCAACATATATGAATCTATTTGACTCATCGGTTTAATGAGGTTTTAAGAATATAAATATATATATAATAATTGGGACTCAAGTATCGGTCTAAGTAGGATGGAAGGTTGATTGGCTGCGTACGATAATCGAAGAAATTTCGATATGTGCGTTTAACATGCTGGACATATTATCCTCCCACTATCATATTAATATTAAAAAAGTAATATTAGTATCTTATAGTACTAAGACGTGCTTGCTCCTTACATGCCTTCTTTCAAATCTTACTATTAGTTAATCATTATAATTAAGTTAAGATTAAGAATCGAATTAGCTATGATATTACTCGTAGAATTGGGATGAGCCGAAATAGGACCCCAGGAGTGGTGGCTTTCGTTGAAGTCTCCACAAATGATGACTACTCTGAATGATCCATAAACGCCAGGATCCAGGAAAAGATATCATACTGGATGAGTTAGAGGATCTCTTAAGGGACGAACCTTTCCTTCCTCCCGATATTGATACATGGTTTCCTGAATACAGCGGAATTATTAGTTACATGACCTGAGATTATAGGAGCAAATGTACCCTTACGGAGATTCCTACAGTCTTCACTTGGAGGGGAAGCAGAAAAAGAAGTATTTACCGATAGACTAGAGGCGCGTTTATCATCTGTCAGAGCAGAGAAGTGCTTCTGATAGGCATCCGTGTGTCTGTTAGGAGAGGGCTCTGTATTGAGGACAGAGCTGAATGAAGAAAGGAAGTCAGGAGCAAACATATGCAATTAGGAATCGAAGGATTGTTGACTGTGGCTGCGTTCGCTTCGCGTTCACAAGATTTTAGCTTATATTCATAATCGCACTCGCAGTGGGAAGGTTCACCCAATGACTATACTCCGTTAGAAAAGTAAGGACATATTTATTAGGAGTACAAATGGTGTGTGTGTCGCGTGTGTATGTGTTAGAGTCGTTTTCTCGTCATGGTTCCGCCCCAGGGCCGGATCCGTGGAAGTAGCCTTGATTTCCTGATGGTCCCGGGTAGCGTTGGCTTCTTCGGGGAGCCGCCGTGAACTCGAAACTTCTCTGGTCGTGGGAGCTTACGTGGTAACACTAGGCGTCTGGCGACGTTAGTGCGGGGATCCGGATTCTTTGGTGCCGTCGGGATCCTGGCGGCGCCCGGTAGGAGTACCGGCTTCGTAGGCGAGGTCTGCGTCGCCCGGTGAGCCTGTGCCGGTGAAGATACCATCTCTTGTGGAAACGAATACCGGGGTGAGAGCGGTCGGCGGGCTCTCACGTCCCAGGTCGTAAGCTTCTCCAATGGTGGTCGGGTGCGCCTAACCGAAGAGAGGCACAAAGGTACCAGCCTCCATGGCCGGAGCGTCTCTCCGAGCTCTCTGTTCCATCTTGGTCCCTTGTTGTCCCTTGTCGACGAAAGCAGCCCTTGCGATGCCCCTGTCCGTGGCCGCTTCCGAGGTGAAGGCGTTCGGGGTAGCCGCGTCGGAGAAGGCGTCGTCGGCAGGGAGGACTAGGAGGAAGCCGGCGAGTTGGGTACCGGGCTCACAGTTTCCTTGGCCGCATCATCCTCGCTATCAGTACCAAACAGCTCGCGATATTTCTCGCGGAGCGATAATCGGGCTAATTTGCGTGCCTCACCCTGAGGCCGTTCCTTGGCAGGCTTCAGGTTGCTGCCTGAGACCCGTATGGCGTGGATAGTTCTCTCCTCGTAGGAGGGTTGACTTCAAGTTCGCCTTTGCTCTATCTTGAGGTTGCTTGATCTTTTGAGATCGTTCCTCTGTCGAAGTCGAAAGCGGAGTCTGCCCATCTGGCTATTTCGCCCGCTATTTATACTCCGTTTCCTTGTTAGGGTTTGCTATCTGTGAGCTTTAAATTTCCTCGAAAATCGCGAGGTTCGCGGTTCTCGGAATTTGGTGCAGGTCTTGCGCTTCCGCGAGTTCGTCGCGGGCTCGCGCTTATCGCTGTCCCGCCACGTTTCTCAGAAACGCGTCGTGAGTCTCGTGTTTCCTGGAAGGACGGTGCGTAAGGTACACTTCGCAAACGGCCTTTTAAATGGAAGCGATGCACCTTGCGTGGAGTCTCGCTTTCTGAGACGCCACATTGACTATGATTGTTCGGAGAGAAGGAATCATACCAATGTGAAGGGATGTCATTGCCATACCTCTTTAAGAAGTTTCTTGCATGCTGGTTGCTAACATCTAGTTTAGCCATGATCAATTTCGTCTTTTTGTTCTCTAGGAAGATCGGGCAAGAGAAGTCATTTGCAGCGTGTTCAAAATTCACAGATTTCCTGCGAGCACAGTTTATGCATTTACGAGTGGTCGCTTTGTAAAGCCCCTCCTGATGGTCTGTACCCGCACATTTGACACAGACAGCTGGCGATGACTTACTGCGACATTGTTCACTGACGTGGCCGAATCTCTGACAGTGTAAGCACTTAACAGCTTTCTGTACATAGGATTTTAAACGAATCACTTTACCAAAGTACGAGTTTCTGTCAGGATAGACACTGCCTTCAAAAGTAATAATAAAAGTAGACTTTTCCATTTTGTTGAATCTAGTGTTGCCAGGAGAATCACTTAGTGCCTTTTTGGAGACATTTTTTGCTGATACTACTCTAGGCCAAGGACCCATTCAGCTAGGAGGAACTTTCAGGGCCTCGATAATATTCTTTGGTGATTCTAAAGCCTCTAAATCCCATGTGATAAACATTCTTTGAATCTTGTAATTGGGCACATAGGTCACCCAGCTAGAATTCTTGAAAAGATTTTCGCGACAGGTGAAAAACTTACCAATTATTGCGTTGGCCGTTTCTCTTTTGTCAAATTTGATCGAGAATTTATGAGATCCGATGCTTTTCAACTCCAAAGATTCGTTCCACAAAGGTCCGATAATCTTAAGGGTCCTTTTGCTCATTTTGATTTCATTCACCTGAGGCAGGTCAGAATCTTTGATAGCGTTTTTGGCTGGACCAAATCCTTCAATGCGAACTTCAAATGGGTCCCTATGCGACACCGGGTATTTGTTTTCCGTGAGTTTGAGTAAATGAAGCGGGATATCCTTTAATGCTTTCTTACGAGTTCCGTGAGTTTCAGAATTTTCACTTTGCGGAATGACATTCCTCACACTGAGATTGGGCTCACAAGGAAACGGTCGGGGGCATCCCTCACCGAATTTGATGAGCATTGGATATGTTGTAGAGCATCAAAAAACATTAGACACGTATTTATTTTTATGTGCTTATCTCGAGGTTTAGGGGTTGAAACCACCCCTTGAAAAAAACGGACTTTTTCATTTTTATTTAATATTTCCTAAAATATGAGGTATATGAAAAAATATTTCAGACAAAAGTTTTACAGTATCTTATGCCCTTTCCATCGGTCTATTCAAATTTTTTAAAATGCAATATTTCACCCCCCCCCTCCCTCTCCCCTTCGTCACCTTTGCAAATTTTTAAGTTTTTGTAAGGACAAAAATTAAAAAGCATTTCATGCCAAATCCATCGATATATAATAATAGTATGGTTCCTCGATTCAATTCTTGGCAAAACTACATGACTGATAACTTCGCGTTATAGGCACCGCGTTGTGCGAGTAGGTAAGTACTGTACGTTGCGTTGGATTACTTCTCTTCACTTGCGCTATGTTTTATAACTACTTGCGCATATTTTCTCATATTACAAGATAAAAACGAATTAATTCTAATCATATGATATGTAATATACGAAATAAAGACGTAAGCAGAGATAAACAACAGTAAGCATATATAACAACAGTAGCAAATGTGCGCGGCGTCGCAATTTGTACAGAAGTTTTCAATGTATATTAAATATGTTTACTGCAAAGTAAATTGATACAAGATCAAGGCAGGTTAAAATAAAATTGTAATGCATGAAATAAAAGAAACACATATTCTATTACTTTTGCAAGAGAGAGAAAGCGTGTAATGTGAATATACAATATATAATTACTAATTGCTAAAGATAACAGAGAACTCCGGATAAATTATGGAATAGTAATATAAGGAAACAAAGTAGAAAGGAATAATAAATTGTAGTAGAACAATATTTGACAATAATATTTATTTAACAATATATTTTAAAGCAACAGTACAGAATTTGCATATGAACGGATAATGTATTATATTTATTGCACATATTCGTTACAAAGATGATGATCATGGAAAAAATGTGTAATACAAAGCGATTTTTTACACCAAGAACAAGTAATTATGGCAGTTTCGCCACAAATATCGCAATTTACTTTCGAATCCCTTTGGAAACAAAATTCAACCGGTGTTTGAAACTCTGTTGGTCTAATCTCTACATATCCACTTTTAAACCATGCATATCGAAATAAACTTTGAAACCTAGGCGACGAGAATTGATGGTGCGTTAATGATTGTAATTTCAAAATATTATTTCTAGTATGAAGTTCAATTGCAAGATTTAACAATAAAACAGTATCAGAAAAATGTCTAATAAAATTTTTCCATAATCGGAAGCCGTATACATCTAATGGCTGTATTTGTCCTGTTGTACCGGCTGGAATTGTTAGAAAAACAATATCTGTTGCATAATCTGTTCTAGTTTCCGCTATTATGTTGGGACAATGCCCACTCCAAGAATCTAATAATAATACAGATTGTGGCCCAACATTCGGAAAAAATACTTCTTTCAACCAGGTTTTTACATGATTTGACGTTAATTTTCCTGATGTAGAAGCCGTAACAAAAATATTAGGCGCTTTGAACATAGTTTCCTGTACTCTAGGACCAAATGTTCCTGTTACTTCCTTTAAAACAATGAAAAGCGGAGACAATAATCTACCATCCGCTGAAATTGTCGGCTGTATAGTATAACTATGCGTAGTTGCTGATATGGACTGTACTACAGATTCTATCTTTTTTGTGCCTTTATGTGATAACGTACGACCGGAATGAAATTCTAACTGAAATCCGCTCTGATCAGAATTATAAATATTTTCTAATCCATATCTACCAATGTAATATTTTACGTTTTCAATAAATGTATTGCATTTATTTTCAAAATTTGATTTTGATAATAAGGATTTTTTCGTGACAAATTTGGTTATTTTCCGAGACACAATATTATATGCAATTTTGAATCTTTTTACCCACGTCATTGAAGCTTTGAATTTGTCCACATTTTCTTCTTCTTGCGCTCGAGATGCCCATCGAGCGATGTCAATGTCATGAATAATCATTCCTTTTTCAAGTGCTTCATTGAAGCGATTTAGTGTGTATTGAGATATCCTTTTTAATTTTTCTGTTCTACTACCGCCTTCATTTACTTGGTTGTCCCACCGTCGTAATTGTCGTATAGATGTTACCTTTCTAAATCTTCTTTTAACTCCTTCAAGCGATCTTGCTCCTGTTTTACCGCTCTTCCAATAATCTATTGCTTGTTTTTTATAGTCATGTGATATACTTGCTTCAACGGAAGCGCAAATAACTTCTTCTGGAAGATATTCTTGCCCTTCATTTTCTTGTAATAAATCAACATTTTCTGCTTCTGGAACTTCATATGTATTGTAAAAATCTAAAGTATCCTCCTGTTCTATTTCAAATTCATTATCATTTTCTACTTCTCTCAACATATATTCAATCTTCTCGTTCATTTCAATTTCCTTTAGAGTTATTGGACTTTGTGGAGGATTAAGAACATTGAAAGTTGCATAAAGCAACGTAATAACGTTCAAGGCATTAAATTGCATCATTCTGATAAAAAATATTAAAATAAAGTATGTCTTTTGAACTGTGATTATATAAAAAAAAAATATATACTTTATAATAAATGCAGTGGTCTTCTGTTAGTTCTAATGCCGCTTCTTTTGCTTCTCTTTGTTGATACCAAAAATATGTAGTGAATCTAAAATAAATCAATGTCGTGATAATGGAGAAACAGCTTTATAAAAGATATAGAGAGATAGATCACATAGGTGTTATGAAATTTTAAATAAACAAAAAAATAAAATTTATCAACTTATAACAATTTTAGTAGTACCTTTTAAATATTCGTCGAAACATCAATCACAACATTTTATTAGCAAATGATTCTTTAGATACAAAGTCAGAGAATTACGTAAAAAGTGATAGAAAATGATGAGTTACAATAATACAATACTTTAATTACACATGGCACACATGTATGTGTATCCAAAATTAATAACTATAATTATAATTGCACAATTATCACAACGCACAACTCTTTACTTTGTCAACTCACGAGTTAAAATGTCAGTCTTCCGGTACAACGGACATTTATATAGTGGCTATATGGTATGTATATACAATCTATTTTTACCAATGACGATCGCATGATTCTATTCCTGAACGTCGTTTGGCACGACGTTTGCGATCTTCAAAACAACAATATACAGGGTGACTCATTTTAATTAATGCACTCAAATATCTCAAAACCTGTAAGTTTTAGAAGGAAACGTTTTAGACAAAAGTTGTATGGTTTAAGGGGGACATAGATTCCAATGTGAGTCATGTGGTAGATGTCGTTTTCAAGAAATTTTAAAGGTAACGAATTTCTTAAATGAAACTCGGATATTTTTATCGACGACTGTACTTCAGATATATTCTTAAGTGATTAAGCATATATGTAAGAAAATATTTCATATACCATCTGTGCAGTGCAAAAACAAGGTCAACTAGTGCGTCATAGTTTTTCAGTAACAATATTAAGTCACTCATATTAATATATTTTGCAATCATTTTCCGCATAGAAACAGAATCATGTGATCGTGATTAGTAAAAATAGAATCATTCGATTGTATTACGTTCTATATAGCCGACGCCGCGCACAATTGCTACTGTTGTTACATAAGCATATTTATCTCTGCTTACGTCTTTATTTCGTATATATATTACATATCATATAATTAGAATTAATTCGTTTTTATCTTGTAATATGAGAAAATATGCGCAAGTATAAAACAT
>NW_022639593.1:339180-341189 GCF_010583005.1 Odontomachus brunneus
GGGGGGGGGTGAAATATTGCATTTTAAAAAATTTGAATAGACCGATGGAAAGGGCATAAGATACTGTAAAACTTTTGTCTGAAATATTTTTTCATATACCTCATATTTTAGGAAATATTAAATAAAAATGAAAAAGTCCGTTTTTTTCAAGGGGTGGTTTCAACCCCTAAACCTCGAGATAAGCACATAAAAATAAATACGTGTCTAATGTTTTTTGATGCTCTACAACATATCCAATGCTCATCAAATTCGGTGAGGGACGCCCCCGACCGTTTCCTTGTCAGTCAGATGAACTGACTGAGTTGAATTTTTTTTTTTGTAGGTTTTTCAATCGCCGGTTTAGCTTGAGAGGAAGGTTCCTTAGTGACTGAATTTGATACTTGCGTATCCATCTTGGCGGGATTTGTCATATTCTGCGATGACGTCATGGTGACTTGCAATGTTAATGGCCGAGAACAAAGCCAGTTCTGGCCGATCTGCAATCAGTCTATTTTCCAGAGAATCGAATAATGTAACACTTTGTCTATACTCACGTAAACTTAATGTCTGAGTAAGTAGACTGCAGTGAAGCAGCCTTTGTATTTCGCTATTATAACAGCGGATATGTTAGAAGAAAACTCCTTTACTATACAAGAGCTTACAAGCTTCTCTCCCATTGTTTACTAACACCAATGTAAATACTACTTTGTCTGTTCTTTCTAGCTGCATTGCTGAACTGGTTCAATAAGTTAGAGTGAGAAAGTATATTTTGTCTCACTCTAACTTATTGCATCAGTTCAGCAGTGCAGCTACAAGACAGATTCATACCTTCCTTCCTTTCTTCAATGTATGGCTCCGGGCAGTTATCCCCTACGTAGTTATCCTCTATCAGATTCATGTAGCTATTTATATGGTCTGTTCGGTATCCTTAAGAAATTTGTATATTTCAATGGAGTATTGGATTTTGTGATTAAATGATGCTTCTTCGTGCATATTGCTGCTCAAAAGATTGATTTTGAAGAGTTTTGCTAATAGTTTGTTAGAATGATCCGAGGTCAATTGACAGTTAAATAGTATATGATCCAGGTCCCTGGGATTTGTTCCACAGTGACAAGCAGGATCATTGATGATATTCTTCTCAGTTAGATGTACTCCAATATTCAAATGGTAGGATTTAATCCTAGCCATTAAAGATATAACTCCTCTACTTAAGTGTTCCATATTCTTAAACCAAGGTTTAGTGAATAATTGCTCTAGATGATCTCGATACCTACGACTGTTCAAATTAAATTCCTCTTCGAGCTCCGTTATTGCTAGTTCGCCCCAGACTTTTTGCAAGTTGTCAGTAGTGCAGTTTGGGAAATTAATAGTTGTTTTCGGAGGCTCCGTTTTCAAGGCTCCAAGTTTAGCTAGAGAATTAGCTAATTCGTTACCTATAAATAACTTTATGTTCTGGGACCCATAATAGGATAATCGCGGTTCTTTGGGTATGAGCGTTATATATTTCTTCTTTAATCTGTGACCTGGCGGCCCAATGGCGCCTGTCACAAGGAAAATATGGCTCTGTTCGTTTAGTTTTGCGCACACCGGGCGTGGTTATATGGCGCTTTCGTATTCTTTTTTGCGACTAAGGTCGACGGTTCTTCCGCGATCCTATCGGTCATGATTAGATGCGCCAATTAGCGAAACGAATATGATTCATCAAGTGGGATGGTCAGCGCGTCCTCGAAAATGTGCCCCAATTCACCTCGCCGACCACGAAGGGAAGAGCGCACAGGACACCGAGAGAACAAGAAGGAGGAAGGATCGTCATTTCTCTCAAGGAAAATCGCCGTTTAAACAGTACGTGAATAACGGCACTTTAACTCTCATCACATAAGAACGTGTTACCGTTGCGATTTCGGCTGCCGCTGGCGATGTTTGTTTACAGCAACAGCTGACGACGACTGACAGCCAGGTAGGTGCCGCGGAAACAATCATATCCCGGCGAGGCATAATCCAGAGAAAGAGAGAGAGAGGGGGTGAGAGAG
>NW_022639593.1:344172-359866 GCF_010583005.1 Odontomachus brunneus
AGAGAGAGAGAGAGAGAGAGAGAGAGAGAGAGAGAGAGAGGGAAGAAGAGGAGACGGAAGAACAATATTAGCGATGACGGATCGAGGAGAGAGGTTTTTTTCGATACCGAACGTAGTTAACGAGACAACTGAGAGACCCGTAGGTCTAAAAGTTGTGTTGTCTCTATTAGTGAATTTCGTGCCGTTACCGTATTCTCTCGAGGACGGGTGTATATCAGTTGGACACGGGGCAATTGGACACAGTCCAATCACAAGTCGTTGTTCCAAGGAACCCTACAAATGTCTCTAATCACACGGTGCTGTGATTGGCTGTGTCCAAATGCACCGTGTCCAAGTGCACCGCTCCCCTCGAGGACGACCCCGTCTATCAGATCGGAGACGTGAGTGACCGGTGTCCGAACCAGGCCAACAGCAAGGCGATTGCACGAGGCAGCAGTTGCGTAACAACCGACTGGACGAGGCACCCAGGATTGCAGGCCCGGAGTATCGGCGAGGAAGAGAGCGAACATTGTAAGACCTCCCACTTGTTTGCTTTCGGGTAATTATAATATCGTCGTATTGAACTGTCGCATGTAAAGTGGTCGCGTGGAAAAGGGATAAGAAACCCAAGGGGGCGAGCGATATCGCTTATTGTATCGACGCGAGCGGGGAGAAATTCAATAGACAGAACTCGAAGCGAGTGTACCGAGTCTAATAAAGATTATTATCGATAATTTGACGGAGTCTTTTCTCGGCCTTCTTACTCCCAACGAAAAACTTATCCTATCTCCGATTCTAAGTACCATAGAGCTACCGGGATTGTGGAGTTCCCGATTTGGCGACGAAAGGGTACCGTCCTTTATTTTATTTTGATGATTCCGATTTAGTGAAGAGGTGCGGCCTTACCGCACCTGGCGCCCAACTTAGCGAGTACGATTCCGAGTCGCCGATCGGGGATCGCGGAAATTTGCTGACGCGGCGGGTAGGTGACTGTCCGCCCTGATTAATAATAAAAGTCGTCGCAGATCTTATAGATGATTTCTTGGAATTTACCTTTGTATTGTTGTGCAGCGATACTTGTAAGAACACTTCGAGTCAGAACAAATACCAACACTAGAAATCCCCAGATCACTGGCAATATTGATTGCTCTGATAATCGCATGTGCCTCTACAACAAAAATATTGCTGGAGTGTGTAGGAATGGATTCCCTAATTTCAGGAGAAGGAGCGTATATACCGAAACCAGACGAGCCGTCCTCCAGAACCGATCTGTTAGTATAGATAACCGTAGCAAAATTAAAGTTATTAATTATACTGTTGACAACTCTGTTGATGCCATTAATTGAAATGTTTCTCGTTCCATCTAATCATAATTTGTCCAGCTTGTGTTTGAACTGATATAATTAAATGCATTCAGCATGACTTGAAAATTAAAGTATTTTATGTAAAAAGCAAAACTAAGATCGCTTGGAAGATGACTTGAGTATATATTTTGTAGCAATTTATAATTGTCATATACAAAATTGACAAGAGTGTTAGTATGAATTATATTATTCTGAATTTGCTCTTGATTTTCAATCTTATCATACTATTTTGAAACAACATTATGTAACGGGTTGTTGGTTCTTCTAATTAAACGCGAGAGACGAAGCTCTAATAAATATTTTACACGATGCGTACACTCAGTTATACTTCATTGGCCATTCAGCAAGTTGATCCAGTAAGACATTGGTTGGGGTTGTTCTCATAAACCTAAGAACAGCTCTCACACATACTGTATTCTTTCTAATGTTAAGATTCTGTTACGCGGGATGTCCGTAAGAACAATACTATTCCAATTCAAAACTGACTTAACAAAGCCCTTATATATATTCAATACGTTAAGGGGATGTGAGCCTCATTTAATGCCGGTAATTGATTTCAGGATCTGAACCCTTTTCTGGCAAGCGAGTTGTAATGTGGTTTTCATGTCAGCTGATAAAGCCCAAAAAGGTGGCAGTGGACGTAATTGGAATAACTTGATTGTTAAGTTTAACTAGTTTATCAGCATTATGTAATGTCTTATCAATGATATCTATTCTGTTTTTCAGTGAAAAAATACAAAATTTTGTTTTTGTTATAAATATTTCCAAATCAAATTTAGAGAGATTTTTGGCAATAATATTAAGGTTGTGATTAACCTTATCAGAAATATATTGAGCATACTTATGTTTAATGAAAATCATTATATCATCGGCATAGGCCATAATGCCCAAATCTGGATCCGTGTTCAAGTGTACGTTTGAAATATATATGTCAAATAATAATGGGCTTAAGACCGAGTCCTGAGATACATCGACTGAACTTTCCCTGATACCTAGACACCTACTGGCATGATACCCGGTGACCGTCCTATTCAGAAGCAAAAAAGAGACGAATTTTATCATTTTATCTGAGATTTTGAAATTGTTTAACCTTTTACAATTAAGTTTTTACAATTAACATTATGTTGTTACTCTTTATGTCAATAAACAGTGCTCCAACTTTAGAATTTTCTGAGAAGGCTTGTTCAATATATGTTTTAAGTGCGAGTACATTAATCCCACAGGATCGGCCTTTCCTAAATCCGATATAAAGGTAAAATTGATATAAAGGTAAAATTTGGTTTCTTTCTAGCCACAATTCGAGTCGTGCCTTAATAATTTTTTCAAAAATCTTGAACAGGTTACAGGCAAGGGAAATAGGTCTCAATCCCGAACCACCGCTCTTGGCTATACAGATGAGATAATATTTCTTCCAGATTTCAGGGTAGTTACCCGATTAGAGATTTTTAAACATTTATTTAAAAATCTCTAATAGAAATTCACGATAACTATCGGAAGTATGTGATAATATATTATATGAAAGAAAATCCGGTCCAGGAGCAGATTTCTTTAGGCAGCTAGAATTATAAGTTATAAGGAATTCCTCTCTTGAGATTTCCTCATCGAGCAGGTGCGTGTAAGGTAAAGATTCTTCGTAAATATCACTATATGAAAAACTTAAAAGATCATTATTAAGAAGATCAATACCGACATAGGCCGATGGAGGGGGATCTATAAAATAAATTATTTTAAAGGCATCCCGAGCCTGAGATATTTTATCTTCTGAACGTTCAAAAGAGTCCACGACGTTTGGACGTTTTTTGCTAAAGGATTTGATAATATTCCATGTGCGACTTACATTGCTATCCTTATCTAAGGAACCACAAAATTCTTTGAACTTTTTCTTTTTGATTTTCCTAAGTTCGTATTTGACTGCTTTGCATACTACATTGTAGTTATCAAGATTTTCCCCAATGGGATCTTTGAAAAACTCTCTTTCGTTTCGCAATTTCTGAGCAGTGATCATCCCACCAATAAGTTGACGGTCTACGCTGAGTGGATTGAAATTTTTTAATTCGGGCACCGTTATTTTCCAGCGGTGTTGGCACATTCGTAGAAAGTGGAGAGTCATTCAGACGGGCTTGAGACTATCTCCGAACTCAAGAACTTCTCCGATTTTTCTCGAAGTAAAGGTCCAAAAGTCACTAGAGAAATTAGCCTAGTTAACCTTATTAACAATGTGGTCTACATTCAAATTTACTAAGGATAGTAGAGGCAAAAGAGATGGTTACGGGATAATGATCGCTATCATGCTTATCAGAGAGTATCCTCCATAGTAACTTATGAGAACAAGTAGTGGTAATGGATAAATCAATGGCGCTAAAAGATGCTAGGTCTGAAGACGTCCAAGTGGGCGAGCCATTGTTAAGCGTTATTAAATTGCTATTTAATAACGCATTGGCAAATACAGTACTGGAGCGACTAGGAGCTAAAGTATTGGAGCACCATAAAGGGTGCTTAAGATTAAAATCACCAGTAATTATAAGATTAGGTAAGGTGTCTAAAATATCAAAAAATGATTGTCATAGATTGTTTCTGTTTACCACCGGGTTAATATAAGATGGATGGTACACGAGTATGGAAGGACACGAGATAGTAATTATCGTTATCGGTTTTAAATTGAATGATACAGATATTAATATGTAATAGTTTACAAATTCGGGTGGGACCCGATTAACCACGATTGGACACAGATTGTAATGATTGGTTCGACCTAGTAATTCACTAGATAATTCTTTTCATCGGTTGGTTGTGTCCAATCGTACCGTGGTCAATCGAAACGCTCCCCACAAATTAGATCCAGACTGGGTAGATTAGTTATAGTGAATTTAACGTTTTTTAGAATTGCAATCGCAGCTCCACCTCCAATATCAACTCTATTAGCGGTAACTAATTTATAATTTGGAAAAGAAATAAGATTATTATCGTTAAGCCATGTTTCACTTAAACATATGAAGGTGGGATAATGTTCCATCACTTCCATCAAATGAGCAAGATCACATACTTTAGCTTTCAAAGATTTACAGTTCCACTGCAAGATTTACAGTTCCACTGCAAGTTTATCTACCATACTATATATGAATATGACTAAAGCTAAAATACAACGGCAATTAAAAATAAATATTTATTTATTACATATATTAATCTTTGAGTTTGTAACGGCCTTGCGTTACGTGCGGGATAGTCTTAGCCGGTGTGGTCCGGGTTTCGTGTGTGAAATGAAAACCAGTGGTATAGGTGATAATAATGTGTAACTATATTCTAATTCCGAAGCTATTTACAATTATTTACAGGCGACGTTACGCCGCTGGCGCGTGGTCGCGTTTTTGCTCTCGTCGTGAGCCGTTGTTGTCGTCTCGCGATCAGCTGCGAGCGTCGAGGTGCGCGAGCGTCCGGCGGGACGCGGTCGGGATTTTTTTCCTGATACGTTATTGTTCGTCGTTCGGAGTTCGTTGTCTCATCGGCTTTAATCTGTTTATCTATCCTGGTTTTCCTGGCTGATTTAAAGGCGCTCGTCATCACCGTTATCTTACGCCCTGTATGCGTTCGCGGTCGTAGGTGTTAGCGGCGTAGCGCGAGGAGGAAAGAAGGTCGACGTCGCGTATCCACTTCGGTCGACGGAGCGGTGGGTGGATAGGAAACCGACGTCGCGTATCCACTTCGGTCGGTTGAGCGGTATTGAGAAAAGGATGTCGACGTCGCGTATCCACTTCGGTCGACAGAGCGGTGTATGGATAGGAAACCGACGTCGCGTATCCACTTCGGTCGGTTGAGCGGTATTGAGAAAAGGATGTCGACGTCGCGTATCCACTTCGGTCGACAGAGCGGTGTATGGATAGGAAACCGACGTCGCGTATCCACTTCGGTCGGTTGAGCGGTATTGAGAAAAGGATGTCGACGTCGCGTATCCACTTCGGTCGACAGAGCGGTGTATGGATAGGAAACCGACGTCGCGTATCCACTTCGGTCGGTTGAGCGGTATTGAGAAAAGGATGTCGACGTCGCGTATCCACTTCGGTCGACAGAGCGGTGTATGGATAGGAAACCGACGTCGCGTATCCACTTCGGTCGGTTGAGCGGTATTGAGAAAAGGATGTCGACGTCGCGTATCCACTTCGGTCGACAGAACGGTGTAAGGACAGGGAACCGACGTCGCGTATCCACTTCAGTCGGTTGAGCGGTATCGAGGAACGGATGTCGACGTCGCGTATCCACTTCGGTCGACAGAGCGGTGTAAGGATAGAGAACCGATGTCGCGTATCCACTTCGGTCGGTAGAGCGGTATCGGAGAGAGGATGTCGACGTCGCGTATCCACTTCGGTCGACGGGATGTCTAGGATCTCTAGGAGTTTTGAGTTCTGGTCGGTCGTGCGCCTGAGAGGAGCCTTCCGATCAATCTCTCTCTATGTCAATTTTCTGTCGGCTTTTATACAAAATTATAACAAACATCGCGACTGTTTGTTGACCTTGCGGTTATCCCGCGCGCGGTTGTTCGGCGTTCCTTTGTTAGCCTTATAGTTATTGCTTTTAATTTCGTGACGTTTTCCGGATCGTCACAAGTTTACGTTAATCGAGTTAACATATATTAACTATTAATATTAATATTCATTGCTTTTCATATGTTTTCTCGCAATGGATGATCATTTTAAAGATGATATATTGTTATTTCTTCTTACTACACCAGTAATTGGGTTAGGAATGTAAAATATATGAAGTAAGTTTTAATTAAGGTCGTTGAAAGAAGGAGAAAGAGCAAGAGAGGAGTTCTCTATTGCTGAGGAGGACGTTATATCTGTAACGGCCGGATTATTAGATATAAGAGCAGGCATTTGTAAACATAGATTAAGTAAGCTTTGATTAGAACTTTGTATCACTAATTGATTGGGTAGGTTTATTTCCGAACTTGAAGCGTACGAAATAAAACTATTAATTAGTAAATTAAAATTGTTTAAATTGTTATCAGAATCATAAAGAGGAGTAGCATTATTGAGTTCTGCCGGATCAGTTCCCAGTGAAACAACATCAGAGGCAGGAGAAGGAATGGGAGTAGAATTATTGCTAATTGCAGGCAGAGTCAATTGAATGTTGACTATGTTCATTGGGGTATTTCTCGAAGGCAAAGGCGAATCAGATTCAATGTCAGGAGCTCTAGGTGGTAATTTAAATTTGACCGATCTTTTAAATTTATGGCGTCTTTGCTTCTGACGAGAATATGCATTTTCATCTGAAATATAGGATGCGGCCTTTAGAGTGCAGAATTTAGAGAGGCCAACTCATCGCTATTTGTATCTTTAGCTGGTTCCTTAAATCTTCTGGAGGATGACGTGGAAGTTGTTGTGTAAGATGAGGAGAGTTAAAGCCAATTTTCTTCACTGCCATCATCAACAGCAGATATTGTTTTAGTATTATTCCATGTGATATAGTCGTTTAACACAGCATTGCGGTTTCTAGATGGATCGAGTGAGTCCCAGACGCGCACATTGACAAACGGACACGTCGAATCCATTGTTAATCGATGTCGTTGTTTATAGATCTCTAGAATATCTCTAGGCATACGGCGTTGTGGTTGGCTGTCCGTTTGTCAATGTGCGCATCTGGGACGCTCCCGATGGATCCACCTCAAACCAATCTGAATCTATTATATGTTCAAACTTCTTCAAATATTCTTGAGCATCCTTGAAACCCTAGCTAAGTTTAGTCATTACAATTTTGACGCGTTTATTAAAGATGTACACCGGACATGATTTAGAGGCAGCAAAATGACCTATAACATTGGCTTTATTTCTTTTGCAGTTAATGCAACTCAGAGAAATACTATGACACTTTCTCACAGAGTGATCATTAGATGCACATTTCTCAAAGAAGCTCTGTTACCGCTCCTGCGTTGTTCCTTCAAATGGCCAAACCTCTGGCAGTTATAGCATCTTTTCATTTTCGGAACATAGGGCATAAATCAAAGCTTGCCCAGATATAACACATGTAGGTGGAACAGTGCACTTGAATGTGAGCATAAACATGTTTGTGTTGACATATGTGATGTTTAGGAGGTTAGTCGGATCGATTACCTTTCTCCTGATGCAGTTAATGTGTATAAGTGTCGTCCACTTCTCGGATGAAGCTATAATGGGAGGAAGATATTCCATAATTTCTTCCGGAGTTTCAGTATCAATGTCCCTGGTAATGACTTTGGAGAATATCCTATAGCTGGGCACGTATGCCACCCATCTGGTATGTTCGATTATATTGTCACCATTCTTTGCAATTTCCTTGACTAAGTGATTGGCATAGGCTGCATCTGGAAAGGTGACTGTAAACTTATGGGAGCCAAGATTTCTCAGATTATAAGCATGTTTCCAAATTTGTGGAAGGAATTTGTGTATGGTCTTCCCTACTCTAATTTCACTGATATTACTCTTATTATTCTTTCTGAGATCAGAGATTTTTTCTAGATATATTTTAAAAGGGCCTTGATGTGTCTCATTATAAGAGTTGCTAAAGAGACTTTGAATTCTTATGGGCGTATCGATAGCGACTCTTTTTTCCTTAGAGACCGGTTCATCATCGCATGAGCTAGGTCTTTTCTTCCCTTATAGAAATATCATACTAAGAATCATTGATAATTACTTATTATCCAGTATTTTTAATACTGAAAATAAGTAATTATCAATGATTCTTAGTATAATATTTCTATAAGGGTTGGAAGATGATATAGTGAGTTTAAGAGTCTCTTGACTACTCATCTTATCGATCTTATCAGTTGTCGTAGTTGAGAAATCGTCTCGGCATTCTTCCATAGACTGAGAAGAGTCCGAGGAATTGTCTGTATGTAGGTTCATTGTTGTAAGGTTAGAATATCTTAGACTCTATTTCGGGTATTGTAGAACCCTAAGATTTCGTCAAAATCTTCGTAATACAGTCATGGATGTAAGAACTGTATTCGGGACAAATATTTGTCGATATAAAGATTTCAGGTCAGAACGTGAGCAATTACGTCTTAATGCAACGGCGGTTGAAATCGAACTCACAGATTCATACCGAGTTTCCGAACATCCCAAGCTAATCTGAGCCGTAGCGCCTCTGACGACAAATACGTTAAACTGGATATTTTCTCAGACGACGAATTCCTTAATCGTGAAACTTAGCGATTTCGGACTTTGAGCTAAAATATCTCAACTTCTAGAGAACGTAGAGCAAAAGTAAAGACAGTTTTATTAACTAACGTAAGCCCAAGGAATCGATTGAGCTTAGAATCTCATCGGTTCAACCATTATGATCAAATAAGAAATCTGGTGTGCAATCAACTAATGTCGCGGCGTAAGTATACACGGTCGTTCGCACTTGCACTTGGCTTCGCGACACTACCGTATCGCTTGATTAAGATATATACATAAGATGTACATAATAGTATATTCATGTACATACACACGCCTAATGTATCATTTATCACAGATATCGAATGTACTGCGAATTTTCTTTAATGTATATATGTGCATGCGATATGTATTGAAGTATGTTCCAAAATATGTATATTCATGAAATATGCATGCGACATTATGTGCGATATATTCATATTAAAACCATTAATGTTTTTATATAGTATATATCGTCATGTATATTCATTTTACGTATATGAAATGTATGTGCAGTGGATATTAGGGTGGTCCTTTTTCAACTTTCAAATTTTTTCTGCGGTACCCTCCAAAAAGTTTCCACTTGATAAAAAAGAAATCCCTGTCAAACTTTGCTCGATTGGATAACGACAACCCGTGTCCCCGGATCGTTAAACATTGAAGTACCTTTATATTAAGCTGTTAAAATTTCTGCGTTATCAATATGATTTTTAAAGCGTGTTTTCACAAAAATCGCCTGAGAGGACTTTTCTTTTTTCTTTCTACATCGTTTGAGATCTTATAGTCTCATTTCAACAATTAGATAAATTGTTGATGACTAAAAAATAAGTAGGTTTGCATTTATTGTTTAAACTACAACAAATCATGTAGGAGCTATACCAGATCTGTAAATATGAAATCGGAATTTGTCCATAGATGGCCCTAGCTGTCAATGTAGTTACCGTCAAACCGCGTCATTGGCGCCATTTCCTTGTTGACATCTCTGACAAAGATTTTCAACTCACAACAATACAAGTTTCATACAACAGCATAGTTTGTAATAGCGTTGAACATGTCGAATTTTGTGCCTGGAAACTACGATTTGCGGACAGCATTGATTTTCTGTTACTATTTGAAGAAAACTGCTGCAGAATCGCATCGAATGCTTGTCGAAGTTTACGGTGAGCATGCTTTTGGTAAATCACAGTGCTTTGAGTGGTTTAAAAAATTCAAAAGTGGCGATTTTGACGTGAGAAACGAAGAACGTGGAAGATCACCGAAAAAGTTTGAAGACAGCGAATTGCAAGCATTGTTGGATGAGGATGACATTCAAACGCAACAACAATTCGTGGATCAATTAAATGTGACACGAGAAGCCGTTTCCATACGTTTGAAAGCCATAGGAAAGATCCAGAAGATGGGAAAATGGGTTCCACATGAACTGAATGAAAGACAACAGGAAAACCGAAAAATCACTTGCGAAATGCTATTCGCCAGGTACAAAAGAAAGTCATTTCTCCATTGAATTGTGACTGGCGATGAAAAGTGGATATATTTTGAGAATCCTAAGCGTAAAAGATCATGGATAACTCCAGGCAAACTATCGACATCGACTGTAAGGCCAAATCGCTATGGATGGAAGACAATGCTCTGTGTTTGGTGGGATCAGAAGAGTGTGATCTATTATGAGCTGCTCTATTATGAGTGTGATCTATTAAGAGCAACAATTTTTTTGGCGTGGCATCCACAAATTGTCACACAGGTGGGAAAAATGTATAGCTAGCGATGAGCAATACTTCCAATAAAATATTTTTTATCATTTTCATACAATAAACGTGTATTTTCTATACAAAAATTCCGGTTTCATATTTACATACCTGGTAAAAAGACGATAAAAGTTGTAATAGTATGTTTGGGACAAGGACAATACAAGTGTAAAACATGATATCTTTCAAGTTTTTATTAATAAAGAATTTTTTTTAGTTAAATATTACATAATAATTAAAACCTGGCCAAACCGTTAATACTAAATGCTACCGACAACAAATGATCGATTTGAATCAAGCTTTGCGTGAAAAATGACCAGAATATAAAAAAAGGCAACACAAAGTGATTTTGCTTTATGATAATGCACCATCACACACAGCAAAACTGGTCAAGGAAACGATTGAGGCGTTTAGTTTGGAAATACTTTCGCATGCGGCTTACTCACTAGACTTGGCTCCGTCCGATTACTATCTATTTGCATCGATGGGACACGCACTTGCTAAGCAGCGCTTCACTTCTTACGAAAATGTACGAAAATGGCTCGATGACTGGTTTGCGTCAGAAGAGCAACAATTTTTTTGGCGTGGCATCCACAAATTGTCAGACAGGTGGGAAAAATGTATAGCTAGCGATGAGCAATACTTCGAATAAAATATTTTTTATCATTTTCATACAATAAACGTGTATTTTCTATACAAAAATTCCGGTTTCATTACATACCTGGTAAAAAGACGATAAAAGTTGTAATAGTATGTTTGGGACAAGGACAATATAAGTGTAAAACATGATATCTTTCATATTTTTATTAATAAAGAAATTTTTTAAATTAAATATTACATAATAATTAATAGCCACGTGGCTCGTAATCTTATGCTGGGAGGGGACCATAGATATATAGTACCTAGCTCGCGGGTTTTGCCATTGTCTGTACGCGTCCAACAATATAAAGAAATAGCATTCTTTCGATAAAAAGTCTGTCTTTTTCTAACGAAGGTTATTTTATTCCCACCACTTATCGTGGTCTTGTGGCGAGAATAAAGCAGGCTTCGTTAGAAAGAAATAGACTTTTTACCGAAAGAATGTTATTTCTTTATATTGTTTGACGTGTCAGACAATGGGAAACGTTGCAAATCTGCAGCCTAGGTATTATACAGTTTGTTTGATAAGAGCGTGTCCGGCAAAACTTTTACATATAAACGGGTAGGCGGAAAATTCAAACAGGAGCCGGTAAAAGCACCTTTCGCCTAAGATGTTTTGTTGATAAAGCTTTAGTTGTTATTCGATCTTCGTAATAAAAATATATATTTCGCCATGAGTGCCAAATATACATCGCGTTTCGAAGCTGTATTTCTTTGTACACATCCGAAAGAACCAAAAATGTCACGCCAAGCGGCTGCTAAGTACATGAGAAAGTCAAAAACATTTGTAAATAAGTGGGTTGCTACTTAGAGGTGAAAAATGTCGATGACTTACCGAAACGTGACTCTATGCAAGGATTTGGCACTTTGAATATCTTCACAAACTACTTAAACGCTAGCAAAATGGTTAAAATTTATGAGAAGGCTTTATTATATCTGCTCAAAAACATGGTTTATAAGGAAAAACGAAAAACTATAAGAGGAGGATACTATAAGAGGACAATGATCCTAAACATCAAAGTCGGCTTTGTACCGCGTAGAAATAAGAAAATAATGTTGAATTACTGGATTGGCCGTTACAGTCACCGGATACAAATCCTATCGAAAACGTTTGGTCTTTGATGAAGTTTAAACTTCGTAGGAAGAAAATTTGATCGATCAAGGAATTAGTACGACAAATTCGATTTGATATGGAGATTTTTACTTCAAGAATATGCTATAAAATTAGCTGATGTCTCGGAGATACCAGGCAATTATTAAGGCGACTAAACAAGTTATTAATAATAAAACATCATAGTTCTAATCAAGTAGTATGTATATATTTTATTCCAAATCATTTCAATAAATTATTTATCAAGTTTTGCCGTACACCCTCTTATCAAACAAACTGTATATCTATAGTCCCCTCCTAGCATAAGATTAGGAGCCACGAGATTATTAATTATTACGTAATATTTAATTTAAAAAGTTTCTTTATTAATAAGAACATGAAAAGTATCATGTTTTACATTTATATTGTCCTCCAAACATAATATTGCAACTTTTGTAGTTCATACATGATTTGTTGTAGCTCAAACAATAAATACAATAACTATTTATTTTTATTTTTCAGTCATCAATTTATCTAATTGTTGAAATGAGACTATAAGATCTCAAACGATGTATTAGGTGCGCAACTAAGTTCCCGCTGTTTGTCAATAGATGGCTCCAGCAATAAGTGCTGATCGATTTTGACATATCCAAAACGTCACGAACCAAGCTTAGACATATGGTAAACAAACCGCTTTGACACGTTAGTGATTTTGTTTTGGCGTCATATACTTTTGGTTGTGTGAAAATGTCTGATTTTGTGCCAAATAATCGTCATTTGCGGGAAGTGTTGATTTTCTTATTTCATTCGAAGAAAATGGCGGCTGAAGCGCATCGAGAGCTCCAAAAAGTTTACGGAGATGCTGCTCTAAGTGAAAAAACATGCCGTGATTGGTTTTCGTCGCTTCAAAGATGGTGATTTCGATGTTGACGACCGTCTGCCTGAAGGAAGGCCAAAAACTTTCGAAGACGCTGAATTGGAGACATTGCTCGATGAGGATCCGTGCCAAACGCAAGAACAGCTTGCTTCAGCATTAGGAGTTACCCGCCAAGCCATTTCCAAGCGATTGCATGCGTTGGGAATGATTCAAAAGCAAGGAACTTGGGTTCCTTATGATTTGAAGCCAAGGGACGTTGAGCGTCGTTTTTTCGCCTGTGAACAACTGCTCCAGCGGCAAAAAAGGAAGGGTTTTCTTCATCGCATCGTGACGGGTGATGAAAAATGGATTCATTACAGCAACCCAAAGAAAAGAAAGTCATGGGGACTGCCCGGTCATGCTTCTACGTCGTCGGCTCGGCCGAATATTCACGCTGCGAAGGTTATGCTGTGTATTTGGTGGGACCAGGTCGGTGTTATTTATTATAAGCTGTAAAACCGAACAAAACCATCATTGGGGAACGGTATCGAATTCAATTGATGCGATTGAGCCGAGCACTGCGCGAAAAACGGCCACAATACGAGCAGAGGCACGAAAAAGTGATTCTACTGCATGACAACGCTCGGCCTCATGTTGCCAAACCCGTTAAAACCTACTTGGAAACGCTCAAATGGAAAGTCCTACCTCACCCGCCATATTCCCCAGATATTGCGCCGTCCGATTATTACTTGTTCCGTTCGATGGCACATGGTCTGGCTGATCAGCAGTTCCGCTCATATGAAGACATCAAAAAATGGCTTGATTCGTGGATAGCCTCACAAGACGAACGCTTTTACCGTAACGGTATTCGAGCTCTGCCAGAAAGATGGGAAAAAGTTGTAGCTAGCGATGGGCAATACTTTGAATGATTCATTTTTGTAATGATTCATTTTTTCACAATAAAGTTGCATTTTCATAAAAAAAACAGCGAGAACTTAGTTGCGCACCTAATAGAAAGAAAAAAGAAAAGTCCTCTCAGGCGATTTTTGTGGAAAACACGCTTTAAAAACCATATTGATAACGCAGAAATTTTAACAGCTTAATATAAAGGTACTCCAATGTTTAACGATCTGGGGGCACGGATTGTCGTTATCCAATCGAGCAAAAGTTTGAAGGGATTTCCTTTTTATCAAATGGAAGCTTTTGGAGGGTGCCGCGGGAAAAATTCGAAAAAAAATTTTGACCAAGAGTAAATAAGGACTTCCCTAGTGGATATATAGAATATTTTTTTCACATCATGGAGTTTTTATGTATATACCCAGACGGCACAAATGTCCAAAATCGAGTCATAAGACGTCTTTAAGGCAACTTTAAGACATCTTTAAGACAATACTTTATAAATTTGTCTTAAAGACAACTTAAAGACGTCTTATGTCCCACTTTTAAACATTGTGCTGTCTGGGTACATGGAATATCTAATGCTATGTAGGTAATTTTTCTGGTACAGCCACTAGGAGAAGTGAGCGTTACATTCCTAGCTAGTAGCAATGTAAGACCTAACTTTTCTGTGCCATTACTAGACAATCATTAGATTCAATTTCTGCTCGACTCAATAAACATTTTACATAAATTATATTTATCTTCTCAGTATTTGAATTCCATAAAGATGTATAAAACTTCAAATCCCTGTTTACAAAAATATCTTCAGCACTTTAAGAGGATGTTTTATATATCTTACAAGTTACGGCAAATATGGAAGTCACTTTCAGAGACTTTGACTGAAAATCTTGTCGAAAGCATTCGACGTTGTCAGGCTATAATGGACAATGCAGGAGACTAAACGTTATATTAGGTAAACGCATTTTAGTTTAGAGTTTGCACTGCAAATCCGAGAGTGTTATTTTTAAAAACATAAGTGTGTAATTGGATGAATCTTTTTTTATACTTTTTTTACCGTCTCAAATCGCGTCATTTGACACGCTCAAACGTATAAAATTCTAATTTATATTAGGACCTTGAATAAGTTCTCGCTGATTTTTCGTGAAAATTAATGCTTTATTTAAAAAAAGTCGTAAAAAACATGTCACTGAAAGTATTGTCTATCGCTAGCCACTACTTTTTCCCATCTTTCTGGCAGCATTTTAATTCCATGTCGGAAAAACAACACGTTTTTTGAGACTATCCAAGAGTCGATCCATTTTTTGGCATCTTTATAAGAATGGAAGTGCTGCTCAGCCAGGCCATGTGCCATCGATCGAAACAAGTGATAATCGGAAGGGGCAATGTCTGGTGAATACGGCGGGTGGGTTAGAACTTTCCATTTAAGCGTTTCCAAGTAGGTTTTCACCGGTTGTGCAACATGTGGCCGAGCGTTGTCATGTTGCAAAATCACTTTGTCGTGTCTCTGCTCGTATAGCGGCCGTTTTTCCTTCAATGCTCGGCTCAAACGCATCAATTGTAGTCGATAGCGATCTCCCGTGATGGTTTTGTTCGGTTTGAGCAGCTCATAATAAACTACACCCAGCTGATCTCACCAAATGCAGAGCAGAAGCTTCAAACCATGGATATTCGACTTTAGATGTTGATGTATGGCCGGGCTTACCCCACGATCTTCTAAGATTAGGGTTATCGTAGTGTATCCACTTTTCATCGCCAATCACGATACGATGCAAAAAATCTTTCCTTTTCTGCCGATGAAGCAGCTGTTTACATGTGAAAAGACGCCGTTCGACGTCTCTCGGCTTCAACTCGTACGGCACCCAATGTCCTTGCTTTTGAATCATTCCTAATACTTTCAAACATTTTGAAACTGTTGTGTGATCAACTCCTAATGATTCTGCAAATTCAGCTAG
>NW_022639593.1:359876-369575 GCF_010583005.1 Odontomachus brunneus
ATGTCCCACTTTTAAACATTGTGCTGTCTGGGTACATGGAATATCTAATGCTATGTAGGTAATTTTTCTGGTACAGCCACTAGGAGAAGTGAGCGTTACATTCCTAGCTAGTAGCAATGTAAGACCTAACTTTTCTGTGCCATTACTAGACAATCATTAGATTCAATTTCTGCTCGACTCAATAAACATTTTACATAAATTATATTTATCTTCTCAGTATTTGAATTCCATAAAGATGTATAAAACTTCAAATCCCTGTTTACAAAAATATCTTCAGCACTTTAAGAGGATGTTTTATATATCTTACAAGTTACGGCAAATATGGAAGTCACTTTCAGAGACTTTGACTGAAAATCTTGTCGAAAGCATTCGACGTTGTCAGGCTATAATGGACAATGCAGGAGACTAAACGTTATATTAGGTAAACGCATTTTAGTTTAGAGTTTGCACTGCAAATCCGAGAGTGTTATTTTTAAAAACATAAGTGTGTAATTGGATGAATCTTTTTTTATACTTTTTTTACCGTCTCAAATCGCGTCATTTGACACGCTCAAACGTATAAAATTCTAATTTATATTAGGACCTTGAATAAGTTCTCGCTGATTTTTCGTGAAAATTAATGCTTTATTTAAAAAAAGTCGTAAAAAACATGTCACTGAAAGTATTGTCTATCGCTAGCCACTACTTTTTCCCATCTTTCTGGCAGCATTTTAATTCCATGTCGGAAAAACAACACGTTTTTTGAGACTATCCAAGAGTCGATCCATTTTTTGGCATCTTTATAAGAATGGAAGTGCTGCTCAGCCAGGCCATGTGCCATCGATCGAAACAAGTGATAATCGGAAGGGGCAATGTCTGGTGAATACGGCGGGTGGGTTAGAACTTTCCATTTAAGCGTTTCCAAGTAGGTTTTCACCGGTTGTGCAACATGTGGCCGAGCGTTGTCATGTTGCAAAATCACTTTGTCGTGTCTCTGCTCGTATAGCGGCCGTTTTTCCTTCAATGCTCGGCTCAAACGCATCAATTGTAGTCGATAGCGATCTCCCGTGATGGTTTTGTTCGGTTTGAGCAGCTCATAATAAACTACACCCAGCTGATCTCACCAAATGCAGAGCAGAAGCTTCAAACCATGGATATTCGACTTTAGATGTTGATGTATGGCCGGGCTTACCCCACGATCTTCTAAGATTAGGGTTATCGTAGTGTATCCACTTTTCATCGCCAATCACGATACGATGCAAAAAATCTTTCCTTTTCTGCCGATGAAGCAGCTGTTTACATGTGAAAAGACGCCGTTCGACGTCTCTCGGCTTCAACTCGTACGGCACCCAATGTCCTTGCTTTTGAATCATTCCTAATACTTTCAAACATTTTGAAACTGTTGTGTGATCAACTCCTAATGATTCTGCAAATTCAGCTAGCGTCTGACATGAGTCTTCATGAAGCAATGCCTCCAATTCTTCGTCTTCAAACTTTTTCGGTGCGCCAGAGCGTTCTTTATCTTCAACATCAAAAACATTATTTTTGAAGCATCTAAATCAATGTCTGCATGTTGTTTCCGACAGAGCATGGTCACCGTAAGTCTCAATAAGAATTCTGTGTGCTTCAGTTGAAGATTTTTTTTAAATAAAGCAGTGCAGTTAAATTCCCCGCAAATACTCTTTTTTGAAACTCGACATGTTAAACACTATGAAAAAAAAAATTGTTTACACTTCGGCGAAATGACATACACTGAATTTCAAGCTTGCTTATAGTACTTCCTTATAGATGCGTTACCATCTTAAACTACACGCACGCAGTTCTGGTAACGCCATATGTTAGAAAACAGCGAGAACTTATTCAAGGTCCTGATACATTATAAACGTGTTAAATGACGTGATTTAAAACCGCAAGAGATGTATGAAGTATTTCAATCAATTACATGCTTATGCGTTTAAGAATAACACACTCGGATTTGCAGTGTATAGAAAAAGACTATATACTTGATTTTCATTATTTTTTTTTTTTTTTTAGAAGAAACAATCCCACATAGCAAAAATTGATCCTACGTATGTCCAGCAGATGTATCATGAGGGATTTAGTGATATCCAGAACGTGTCCGTAAAAACCAAAATATATATATACAGGGTGTCCCGCGTAAGACGTACGAAAAGAAAAATATAAATGGAATACATAAAAGTAGAACAAAAATTGTATAGGTCATTTTTCAAACAATCACGTAAAATTTCGAGATATTAATTAAAATATTTGGGCATATCAAAGCGCGACACGGCAGGCGGGACATATGGCTCGCCGCGGCCGGCGAAAAACATGGACGATTGCTTGCGGGTCTATCTTATAGGCCAGAGAGATGGATCGTTTGGCATACTGAAATGAGTAGCTCCGTGTGTGCGTCCGTGTACGTGTGCGTTGTTCCATTTTCTTTTTAAGAAAATATTTTTTAAATGTTAAAATAAATGTTTATTAAATATTAAAAAACAAAACATTTTTCCAAACATTAAAAAACATTATTTTAATGAAAAAAGAGAACTTATCCCACTATTTTTGACGTTTTAAAAATGTCTTTTCAAATGTTTTTTAAACATTTTTTTTAAATATTGTTTGCCCATTACACAGTAACAAAAATAACTATGATATAGTAAATAAGTAAAAAATATTATATCATATTCGTATAATATTCGTGTAATATTTTTTAAATATTGCTGTAATATTGCTAAAGTAATATTTCAAATTAACCCCTCATAGCATAAGATCTTGAAGGGATATCTTGGGGACTTGTGTGGACATTTAGAAGCCCTCGGAATATTTTTAGGATGTTCTGAGGACTTATACGATCATTTAGCAATCCTCTGAATGTCTTTGGAACATCTTTTAAATCTTGTGCTATGTGGGATGCCACTGCTATGTCTCTGCATATTGCACTGTAATATGCAATGTTGTAACGTTATTATTATACAAAAATATATAATATAAGAATAGCAAACTTATCTATTTATTCGAAAAAGAAATTCGTCTATAACATGGTAAATTAAACGTTATCATAAAGTTATTTTGCAAAGTCATTTTGACGTCTTAAAACATAATGTTAAATACACGTCCTTAAAAGACAAATGACGTTACTGACCAACAGTAATGACATATTAACGTCAAAATAACGACAGTTTGTTGCCTAGGGACATTCATTATACGTGCCTTGGATAAAGTTTATTGATGATTGTTTTTCTTCTTATGAACATAATTTCTTACTTTACATATAAATAATGTTAATATATATGTAAATTGTCTGTGTTAGATGTGTTAATAAAGGAAAACAATACATTTTATCAATAACGATTAACGTTGCTTCGAGTTAGAACATTTTGCAGATATCGTGAAGATGTCTGATATAATTTGTGGCAAAAAAATATGTCCTCAAGTAATCCTACGGATTACGTTCCAATTTGGATCAAACTGGGACCATTCTGATCAAATTAGGATATCCTATGAAGATCTATTGCTATGTGGGGTATTCTTTTGTGCCATTTACTGAATCCAAAACGGAAACTAAATATAATAAACTTACTAAATAACTTACTAAATAACAGAAAAAACAGAAGAAAATTTGTGCCTTTTTTAGGTGAATTCAGGTTATTAATTATCTATCTTTGCAATGATTTTATGAGTACGTTTTGCAAGAGCAAAACCTTCTTGTATCATTAAGAAGATTAGGAGTAGCAATTAGATGTAGTACCAATTAAATATCATTAATATAAATATAAGGAAAATATATAAATTGATCGCAAATACTAATAACCTAACTTTAAGCAAGTTAGAGCAACTCGACAACTATTAGACTTTTGTCTAATTCTCAGACAAAACAAAAGTGGAAAATTGTTCATATCTCCATATGCATTTCTCGCCTGACACTCAGCGTCACATGTTAAATAAGTTTCATAAAAAACGCAACAACTTCCATCCTATCAGTTGCCATCAGAGTGCAATGCTTTAGAAATAAGAAGAAATAAGCTCTTACTCCATAATCGATTTCTTCATCCAATACGTGAGTTTCAAGTACCACTCGATTATAACAATAAACAGTTTATATTTACAACACTAATATACACTTTGAAATACGATGCATCTTGCGAAATGCCCGTCTGATATTCCTGTAACAGCAAAACTGGACACCGGCTTGTATTACGCGCGAGACGTCATGTCGTGCGGCTTCCAGGATCATGTTTCCTTGCGAAACTGTTCCTTACGAGCGTTGAGGATCGCGAGAGCGTTTCGTACGAATATCTGCATCGCTTACGGTTACACATAGTTAGCGGGTGAACATTCCTCGCGGATGTATTATTAAATGGTCGTTTTAGAAAGCAGGTCACGCATGAAAGTATAATCGGCTCATTGCGGGCGGTTGTTAATCGCCCCTTCGGCTATTAATTTCCACGATTGGGTCGCAGACCACGGCGTCGGTACGACTCCATGATTCGGTATATGTCACGCATGAGATGTTTCGTGTCGGCCGGACGATTATCAAGTCAGCGAACTGATTCAACTTACCAATTAAAGGGGATATATATTTGCTGCCAGAGAGAAGCTTATACATATGTATGCGGATGCCGTCAGCGATTAATTTTTCTGAACGAACGCCGGTAAAGATCGTCTTGCATATATTTTCAACGGAAATGATGCTTTATGGTCGTCCACGTTGTTGTCACGATTCCCTGAACAGCATTACGAGATATTGTATCACGCGCGAGAAGCTTATTAATTAGCGATTAAATTTAAATGCCGCATTTCGATTTTGAGTTAGTAATTAATTTCTGGCTAATCTCTGGTTAACGTGAAGAGGAAGAAGCGATATAGAGATCATTTTCTCTTTCTACAATAAAAAAATATAAATTAGTGTAACTGAATAATTATGGAAATTTGATGATGAGAAATGATATTTCTGATTTATCAAGACCGAAAATGTTTGTCTAAATATGTAACTGCATTAAAACTCAATTGGAATTACTGAGGATAATTGATTGACAGTAGACTTATGAATATAAACTTCCTGCAAGAAATTTTCTGTTCCAACTGTCACCGTCATACATGCTATATATCATGTCCTAGATAGATTCTTATTATTGTCATAATGTGTGAGACAATTGATGATAGAAAATACATAACTCTTTTAGTCATATTTATGAAATAAATATACTCTGTATTGAATCAATCATTTATATATCATATGATAAAATAATTTTTTGTTATATCGATATAATAACAGATTTACTAAAAGTTATATTTACACATCTTTACATTACATTTTATATGACATATTTTGATTTGAACAAAGTTTGTTTCACCTCGTGATAATTATAAAAGTCTATTTAAGGAATGATATAGCATATGTAACGATAAATATAGGGAGAGAAAGTTTTCTGTAGGAAGTTCCTATTCACAAGTTTACTATCAGTTAATAGTTTTCAGTTATCCTAATTGAATTTTAATGTCGAATATTGTAATATACAAACAAATATTTTCGATCTCGGTAAAACAGAAATATCATTTCTCGTCACCTAATTCTTTCGTACTTCTTTCGAATTTGTATTTTGTCATTCTACATAGAGAGAACGATTTGTTGAATCAAATAAACGCTTCTTTGGAATGTTCCAAACAAAATTTTTGCTTGACACAACAAAAATATTTCGTTGGAAATAAACCGTAAATAAATATTTTTGTTGCGTCAAACAAAACTTTGTTAGATCAATGAAAAAAATTTGTTTGGATCATTCCAAAGAAGTGTTTGATTCAACCAAATCGTTCTCTTTGTGTATGTGTTAAATATAAATGTCATATGAACCAATTATAAGCAACGCAAATTTATTAATTCTACAGTTATTAATTAAACGGTTTTACTAGTAAATCATCTTTCATATCTAGGTGTTTTAAAAATAAAATCATCTCCATCTTATCTTACAAAGAACCCCACATGGGTTTTTAGCTTCGATTTAAATAAGCTTTAAATATATTATAATTCAAACTAAAAACAGAGATATGTATTTTTTTATACATATCCAGGCGGACTTTTAGGGAGCAAAATACCTCTTTAAAAAAAATCGGTTTTTTCTTTAGGAGCATGTTTCGTAAAAAATATGAGATAGAAAAAAATTTTTTAAACAAAAATTAAATGGTTTTAAGAGTACTTTGCAATGACAAAATCAGATATTTGAAAGTAGTGAAGTGGTAGGGGTATGTTGACAATCATAATATTTTCTAAACACCATACCCCTAAAACTATTTAATTTTTGTCAAGAAACTTCTATCTCTTATACTTTTGATGAAAAATAGCGTCATAAAAACTGAAAAGCCGAGTGTGGAAATCTTCTTATCTTGTATCTTATTCCATTTTTTTCAAAATTGTAACGTGATAGCCAAATTTGGACGACAGATTCGTATTCAGCAGGCAAAAATACATCGGAAATGACTATTTACCTACTTACAAAAAAAAATTGCTCTGCTTAGTGATATTGATGCCGATGACTGTTTCTAATTGGCCATATGTTAAAAAAAGAAATTGTGAAACTAGACTAGATGCATTTTTAAGCTAATAGTTGATACTTTTGCGTGGCAGTAACGAAATGTAGAAAACAAATTTACTGTTTGCGCTATAGCACCACAAAAACCCTCAAAATCGTCATTTTTGGCTTTTTTGACGCCATTTTTCTTAAAATTGTGATATGATAGCTAAATTTGAACGACGGATATTCGTGCTCAGCAGGTAAAAATACATAAAATGATTATTTGCACTCGTATCACGAAAAAAGTTCAATTTTTGTCAAATAGTGTATTTGTTTTTATTGCAAACAATTACTTTGCATCACACATCTTTACCATGAGCATCACCTTTGTAACAAATATGTATTATAAATAAAATACATTTATTTTCTGTGTGTATGCAAGTTTTGTATCGATTTTTCTTTAATATTATATTAATTATATGATTAAAATAATATAATAACAATTATACATTATAAACATTATATATTAATTATTATATATTAGTCTATCTATTATTTTTCTGCAATTTATTATATTTCCCTATCTACAGTAACATATCTACAGTATCCATCTACTTGGACAGTGTAGCGCCTAGAGCACAATGTTATCTCGTCGTTTCTCAACTATTAAAACGAAACCAACTTTTATTATTATATATGGATGGATTTGGTATTAAATGCTCTACAATTTTTAATCTTACAAAAACTTAAAAATTTTAGGTAACGAGTGAAGGGGGGAGTAAAAAATTTGACAATTATAAGAAATTAAATACGCCTTTGTAAAGAGTATTAAATAATGTGAAACTTTTGCAGGAAACATTTTTTTATATATCTCATATCTTAGAAATTATTCCATAAAAATGAAAAAGTTAATTTTCTTCAAGGGGCTGTTTTAATCCCTAAACCTCGAGATAAGCCGATATAAAAAAATGTTTCTCTTATTTTTCGATGCTCTACAACATATCCAGATCGCATTAAAATCGGTGAGGGACAGTTCTGTCAGTCCCTTGTTAGTCTAAATCTTGTTTATATCAATTTCTTTCTAACTAGAAAAATCCTAAACAATATTCCGATTGATTTCTTAGCTTAAGTTTACGCCTTTCCAAGTAGGAATTTACTACTGGCATCAAAGTAGCCCAGTACTGATTTATGGTAAACGTTACTGGCGTAATACTAAATGCCAGTACAGGATTAGTATTAGTGTGATACTGGGATAATAGAAAAGGGTGATAGTATCGGAAAATAGTACTGTCACAATATCGAAAATCAGTATTGTACCAGTATAAAAAAAACATTGATTCCTAGCACTGAGGAAATTCCTATTCCCAGTACTAGACTAGTATCGATTCCTAGTAATATTTACTATTTGTACAATTATTAATATCACAACTATATAGTATGAAAAAAGAGATCAGACCTTGGCCGGGCTCTACTCTCGTACCTATACAGATCTATTTTTAATAGTCATATGAGGAAAAAATCTTCGGGGCGACGGCTGGAATCGAACTCGAGTCTTCCGCTTATCAAGCAAGCGTTCTTACCACTGAGCTAGGTTTTGCGTTAGTAACCTCTTCCGTTTTCCCATAAAGGACATTGGTATCGTCCGTTTTTCGGTACCGGCACAATACTGGCCCAATATCCATTATTGGCAGATTGTATACGATTTTTACTTGGATATTCAGTATTGATTCTACGAACAGGGCTAGTACCAATAATACAGCTTTTTTAATACTGGACCAGTACCGAAAACGACAAACACTTTTCGGTAACGTATACCCCACGTACGTAAGTATACGTACGACTAACCCAGTACCTAACTTTAGTACGGAACCAGTACCAATAATACAATTTTTTTTATATTAGGCCCAGTACTGAGCTAGTACCAAAACCGGACATTCGTTTTTTGGTATCGACCCAGTATCAGGCCATTTTGCCGTACTGGCGAAACGTATACGATTCTTATTAGAATTTGATATACGGTTATGGTAGTTCACATACGATGGGTCTTCTACAATAAACTATTAGTTATAAGCCGTGGGTAAGTTGGTCAATTTGCTTGCGGCTTATTATAAAAAGCCTATAATAATTTTATGATTTTAATAAAAAACAAACATATAAATGAAAAAATTAAATTTATTTCAATTACATATATATATTTTAATCTTCAAAAAACAATGAACAAAAGAACGGAACAAAAATGCGCAAATGATTAGCTCAATTTATAATAAATGTTCAAAAATTCCTCCATTTGGTTCAATACAAAGATGACATTGTCGAAACATTGATTATCTCACACGCTCGAAGACTAGAGGAATATTCTGAACCTGATATGCTGCAGCAGTAATTCGGGCTACCAATTTTGCTTCTGTTTGGCATAACCTCCCCGCCCACCAGATTTATTTTCGCTTAATTTTTTTTTTATGGAGCCATATGAAAACTCTCATTTATGAGACACCTATTGAAACAGAAGCAGAATTGGTAGCCCGAATTACTGCTGCAGCATATCAGGTTCAAAATATTCCTGCAGTCTTCGAGCGTGTGAAACAATCAATGTTTCGACAATGTCATCTTTGTGTTGAAGCAAATGGAGGAATTTTTGAACATTTATTATAAATTGAGCTAATCAATTGCGCATTTTTGTTCCGTTCTTTTGTTCATTGTTTTTTGAAGATTAAAATATATATGTGTAATTGAAATAAACGTGGTTGTTTGAAAAATTATCTCTACAATTTTTATGTTTCTTTTGGCATGTCTTACGCGGAAAAACAACGCACCACTGCCTATATCGCTGCGCTCCTACGTTTTGCCGCACCGCATCGAAGCGAGATATAGGAGCATAGCGGTATAAGTATAGACAGTGGTGCATTATCTTTCAATCGTCACGCGCGACATCCGCGCGCTATATTATTAGACTGCGCTGTACCTCAAGCGGTCCGTCCTCTACCATTCAGCACACGCTTTTCCTTAATCTTTTACAATTAATTACTCGACTATTATTACGAATTACGCAAAACCGTATAGGACTTTTATGTTCACATCTACCCATTCTACGTCCCCACTAAATGCCCGGAGGAGAGTATGAGACATCCTGTATATACAGGGTGTCTCATATATATATATATATATATATATATATATATATATATATATATATATATATATATATATG
>NW_022639593.1:369585-372955 GCF_010583005.1 Odontomachus brunneus
TTCAGCACACGCTTTTCCTTAATCTTTTACAATTAATTACTCGACTATTATTACGAATTACGCAAAACCGTATAGGACTTTTATGTTCACATCTACCCATTCTACGTCCCCACTAAATGCCCGGAGGAGAGTATGAGACATCCTGTATATACAGGGTGTCATATATATATATATATATATATATATATATATATATATATATATATTAAAATATTTGTATGTAAAGACCAAAATAATAACAATATCTAGTTTTAGATACATGTCCGGATATATAGTACTTTTACCTTATTAGACTAAGTTTGCTAGTGTCGGGTAAATGCCAGCGACTACCCAGACAGTACACAATATTTATGATAAATACTTATAAATATTTATTTGGAATTGTTTTCTAAAAATATTATATAAATATTTTATAAATATGTTATATACATAAAGGAAAAAGTATCAAAATTTTTATTCAAAATATTATTAAAATATAGATTAAATATGTTATATAATATTTATAGTAAACAAAAAATAAATATTTGTAGTAATATTTTGTGTCTGTGTGTGTAAATATTTCTATAAATATTATACATGAAAAATGAATAAAATTATTTATAATTATTAAATTAATGAATAAATAAGAAAATCTAAATTTAAATTGGTAATGTACACTGAAAAAAAATTCTTTAAGTTAAAGAAATATATTTGTTAAATATATTTTGTTAAATATAACTTCTTAACTGAAAAAATCTTTGTTAAGTTTTACAAAACATGTAATAAATATAAAGTAATATTTTTTAAATTTGTAAAATAAGCTGTAAAATATGAATTTCTAGATAAAAAAATTATTTCTTTGATTTAAAATATCTATGCAGGGTGTCCGAAACTTTTCTTGACACAATTTGTAGGGAAGTAGAACGGATTAAACGAAACAAAAAAGTCAAATCCCATTTTGTAAAATTCGCATTAGTTTTCGAGTAATTAATTATTTTGTCTCAGCAAATTAGCGCTTGGGTCAGCGCGTGATACACGCGAATCGCGGCTCACTACCTCTTTCCACCTATAGCTACGCTGTATCTCGTAGCCATAGTTATCATAGTTACGTGATACAACGTAGCTATGGGCGAAGGGACGCTGCGAGCCGCGATTCGCGTGTATCACGATCACACGCCGGCCCAAGCGTTAATTTGCTTAGACAAAATAATTAGTTACTCGAAAACAATTGCAAATTTCGCAAAATGGTATTTGACTTTTCTGTCCCGTTTAATTCATTCTACTTTTCTACGAATTGTGTCAAGAAAGGTTTCAGATACTCTGTATATAAGAATAATCAAATGATTTCCTTATAAGTAAAAAATTAGTTTTTTTAAAAACTGTGTATAAATAAATATTTGCTTGTTTTAAAAGTAAATGAAATATAAGTAAATCATTTTATAAATTTAAATAAATTATTTTCTAATAAATTTAATTATTTTCTAATTAAAAGTATATTTTTGTATTTAAAATTAAAGTTCTTTTTATTATCAAAAAACAATTAATTTAAATTTACAAAATAAGTTATATGTATTTGTATTTGTACTCACTTTTAAAATAAGTAAATAATTTTTTTAAATATACTTTTTATATACTTTTAAAATATCTTTTTATATTTAAAAGCATCTATTCACTTTTTTTAAATAAATTATTTATTTTCGTATATGGATATACCATATGTACAATACAAAACGTTTTTCAGTCAAAATAACAGTGATGCAGTAGGTAAAGTAAACGGCTTAAGAATCAGTGGTCCTAGGTTCAAATCTCAGCAATGGTAAACATATTTTTGGAACTATAATTTAAATTGAATTAAGTAGCGTGTGAAATAATAAAGTGGAAAATTTAAGAAAAATTTGGAAAAAAGAAAGGAAAATGTATATAAATATTTTTTTTTGTACTGTCTGGGCAATGTCGGTAGAATACTGACATGCCAACATTGTGCCGATATCGGTAGTTAGTGTTAGGCACTGCCGTTAGCATTGGGCCCTTGTTATTATTTGGACATTGCGCCGACGTCAACGCTACATTATAACCAGGGTTGGGAAGTAACGCGTTACTTGTAACGACGTTACTATTTCGTTGCTTTTTTTTGGTAACGATTTGCTAACGCCGTTACTTTTTTGTATCAGGAACGAAAAAGTAACAGCGTTACATTTTCTTTAGTAATGAGTAACGAAATTCATCGTTATTTTTTACTATGGTGGCTTCTGTACACAGAACGCGGCAACGTTTGTCACGTGATGAAAGTTTGCACATGATAAACAATTAATGTGCTGCTTTCCGTAAAGCCCATTCTACAATAAGCGATAAATCTTAAGTCATAATAAAATTGACCAATCATAGTCGACTATTAGAAGAATAATCCACTGTAATTGGTCAATTTTATTGCGACTTAAAATTTATTGCTTATTGTAGAAAGCCTCTAAAGCGTGATCTACAATGAGAATTGAAGCCATAAAATTTAAGCTTTAATCTCTAAGCCGTAAGAAATTATTTTTCTTATAATTGACTGTGATTGGTCAACTTCTTACAGTTTAGGATTTAAAGCTTAAATTTTATGGCTTAAGTTCTCATTGTAGACCACACTTAAGGGGCGTCGCACACGAATTGACATAACAGTAACGTAAGACGTACCGTACAAACTGACCAATCACTTTGAGTATCGTCGAACCGTAAGGTCGCCATTTTTGTGAATACTCGATTGTAATTGGTCCATTTTTACGGTACGTCTTACGTTACTGTTATGTCAATTCGTGTGCGGCGCCCCTAAAGCCCATTCTACATTAGTCGCAATCGCAAGATCGCAAGGAAATTGTACCAATCATAATTGATTATTCTTCGATCGCAAGAAGAACAATCGACTATGATTAGTCAATTTCTTTGCGACCTTGCGACTTGCGACTAATGTAGAATGGACTTATGTCGTTATGCAATAATGTGTGCTTCCCGCTTAAATATCTTATATTTTGTCTTTATATATGTATAATTTATGTACTGTCTCTTCTACTATTCGTTTTATATGCCGATTTTAACTTTTTTTTTTACAAAAGTAACGGAAAGTAACGATTTTTTGATTGTTACTTTTCAAATAACGGTAACGCGTTACTTTTTAGAATCAGTAACGAGTAACGGTAACGAGTTACTTTTTACCGCAAGTAACGGTAACGGTAACGTGTTACTTTTAAAAAGTAACGTTCCCAACCCTGGTTATAACCAGCGTCGCGCCGAGTGTCGAAAATTGGCGGCCGACATTAGTGCGACACCGGCCTAATTCTAAAATCGTACGTGGGTACATATATATATATATATATATATATATATATATATATATATATATATATATATATAT